>NC_079428.1:15596224-15671286 GCF_026213295.1 Gadus chalcogrammus
TGTTTTGCAAGTGAAATATTCAAAGGGGATGATACTTGGTTGAATTGAATAAAGCCATGGAACACAGCATAAGTGGAAGATAACATTTCCACCTGAAATAATTATCAGTTGGTCGTTATCAGTTGGGAGCGATGTCTTACTATGTGACACAAATAAGGTAGAGATCTTACAATTTTGACACTTGACACCTCAATTTAAAGTTCAGGGCAAATATATTCGAATGCACCAAGCCAAACACTCGCAAATAAGCATATGGCCACTAGATTGCGCTGAAGAATATGTTTTCTGATTGAAGGCAATTTACCTATTTCCTAAGAAACTTTCTCTTATTCATTGATTGAAAACACCATGTTTAGTTGCAAAATTTGGCCCAGACACTGGGTTATCTGTTTATGGTGGTTTTATTCGACCAGAATCAAGTTTGTGGACAAAAATCACAAAGGTACTTTTCGTCTTAAGTTGTTATTTGCGAGTTTTAGTCACAGAATGATATGGTTTGGAATAAGTGGAGGCTCAGCTTTCATTTAATATATAGTTTGTGAGGGTCCAATTTCGTGAAAAAGATCGCTATTGCTGTGCATGTGCACAGTTATGAAACCCAAAACCGTGTTCTTGCATACGACTTTCCTTGGTAATTTGCCTCAATCCAAAGTACTTCCAAACTGCACTCCTCCATCACTACTCCATTTTCCTTCTACCTAAACCGTTCGCGGAGGCGCCGCACTTGCGATGCTAGCTTTGTTGGCTAACCTTTAGCTTACACCTTCGAATCACGGCCAGAGAACGCACTGCGAGTGACAGAAGGCGGGGCTATATTCGCACTGAAGCGATGCGTGTCTGTTAACTCGCTTTCCGAGAGAAGAGAAGACAGCACGCTGATCAATTGCAAATACTTCTATTTTGTGTTATTTTGCGGAAAAAAAGGTTGTTCTGCAGTTTCTAAAAACATTTCAATAAATAGCCTTTATATTAACATCCACCCAAAATCCACTTGCCCGTTCGGGCAACCAGAAATCAATCTCAACTTGCCCAAGTATGACTTTTGGTTGCCCCGGGCAACCGTTAATGTCGACGTACACACACACACACACACACACACACACACACACACACACACACACACACACACACACACACACACACACACACACACACACACACAGGTGCAACGGTTCACGGGTTTCCCGTGAACCGAAAAAGTTGTGCGTTGACGTGATCGGCGCATGTTTAGAGGACAATTCCGGTATTAACAACATCATCAAGTATTTTGGGTTGGGTTGGGTTTTATTTGGCATTCCGTAAATCCCATTGAAACGTAAACCGGAACCGGACGTGTTAGGTTTGGTTGTAGTCTTTTCGCTCGGTTCGCTGTATCAACAGTATGGCTAGAACCGAGCGAAAAGACTACAACCAACCCCCCTTGCAATGAGCAAGTCTCCCAACCGAAATCAATGGATTTACAAAATGCCAAATAAAACACCACAGAAACTGTATTTCGCTACCAAACTAAAAAAAAGAAGATAAGGATGTCTGCATTGCCTTGGGAGAGTGTAGACTCTAAACTCTCCCCAGGCAATGCAGACATCCTGAATTGTAAATCCAGGGTTAGGGATTATTTACTATCCTATCCATGTTAAAAAGAAGGAATAATGCCTCAGATTGCAATTTTTTTAAATATTGACGATGCTTAAAGGAAGCAGGATTATTACCTAATTTTTCACTTCATTTTGTTTTTACAGAATTGAAGATTTTATTTAAAGTCACATTTGTCTTGTTATCTTTATTGTTGATCCGACCCGTGACTCAAAAACCGTGACCCGATCCGAACCGTGAGCTTTGTGATCCGTTGCAACACACACACACACACACACACACACACACACACACACACACACACACACACACACACACACACACACACACACACAGAGGCTGGGGGTAAACAATTATTTATTAAACGATTAATCGGGTGATTATTTCATCGATTAGTCGACTAATCTAATGACTAATTATCTATTTCTGTTGCTCGATTAATAAAAACCATAATGTATCTCAAATAAATACCAAAAAAATCGTAATAATATACTTTATTTAACAACAGTTTTGCACAGCAAAAAACCTTCTGCTTTACACAAAATAAAATAGTTTCACTGTTATACAAAATGAAAGGCCAGCCCGTTTACTCTTTCACAGTACCAACATAACTCTAGTTCAAAAAATTCAAAAGTTGTAGTGCAAAAAAAACACATTCCTGAGTGTTTAACACAATATAAAATTCCTGTTTTCAGTGTAACAGTCCCAACATAAATCTCTCCTGTACAAAAGATCAAAAAAATGCAGTGCAAAAACCAACACTGTGCAGTGCACAGTACAGAAATTCCTGGGTGTCTTTCAAGCGATCCGTTAACTGTATTATGTTATTCAGTCTTTGGCAACATGAGCGCGAATGTTTTTTTAAACCTGCCCGGCAACGGACGACGCGATCATCTGCTGACAGGCAGGTTTGGAATGGATTACGTATGGATGACGCGCCCGGTACAAATTTGGCAGCCGGTACAAATTTAGTGTGACAGTGCCCGCGTTGCCCGGGCTGTTGTCACGGGCCCGCAGTTCCAGGGCCATTCATTCATTCACGGGGCACGCGGGAGACGCGGGAGTGCCGTGGGTCTCATAGTGTCTATTGCCCCTTTTCCATCCTCTTTGTAATGAAAATTAAGCTTCAACATTTTTCACAGTCGTTTAGACAACGCCTGTTTGTGATTTATTATGGTAGCATTATGGAACTTGGTCCTCATCATCTTCTATTTTGTGTTCTGCAGCTTCAACTTTTCTGCCATTGCCTCCTCTGCTGGGTTTGATTGATCAAGTAAGTCAACATTTCTGTTAATAGACACCTCGTCAGGCATTATCCCTTGCATCTTGCTCATGTTACGTTTATGATACAATTGCCTTTGGAGCACAGAAGATTTCATTGCAACCTCATTACATTCCCTCCATATTGGTTTCTGCTTCCCACTTTACTCACGCAGTCACAACACATCAATGGAACTAAAGCGCCCTGATGTGGCATGAATGGTCTGCTAACAATAATGAGAATAATAATGCCTCACACATACATTTTCAAGAAGGCCATTTCATGTAGCCGAATCAAGTAGAGCATCACAAATGTTTTTTTTTGTCTAGTTTGTAGCAATGAAACAGACAACACCACTAAAGTATATTCAACAATGTATTTATTTAAAAAACAACATTAGGAGCAATGATTAGGAACATTACATTAGGAACAATGACCAATTGATTGCAACCTGTCTTTCTCAAATGTCTCTTTTAGAACAAAAATGAATAGAAAGACTCTGCCTGTCTCCTCAAACGCCTTAAGACGAAGGGCACGTGTTGACGTCCAAAAAAGGCTTCTTGACATTAGGACAGACATGACTGACATGGACATGACGGCAATGACGGCAGATTACAGAGTTCTCTCTGAGGACACTGCTCCTACCTCTTCAGCTGCAGATGCAGATGCATTTGATTCACTTGAAGATTTAAGTGAAGAGGACATGGATTTTGATGATGGGGATGGGACAACATGTTCAGATTCTGAACCTGATGTCCCATCCCCATCCCTTTCCGATAACATTGCCAACTGGGCAGTGAGATTTGGCATTTCAATGGTTGCCCTGACTGCGCTGTTGAGCATACTCAACATAACCCATCCCAATCTGCCCAAGGATGGTAGGACCCTTTTCAAAACAAAAGTCCACTATGATATTCAAGAGAAGGCTGGGGGTAACTACCATCACTTTGGGATCCTTTCCTCCTTAAGGAACACTTTAAATAAACACGTCAAAATACTGACAGAGGGCATGACATTGGGGCTGCAGATTAATGTAGATGGTCTGCCTTTATTTAAAAGTTCCACTTTACAGCTGTGGCCGATCCTTGGATTGCTAGTTACCGTCCCTATGAAGGAACCAGTGGTGATTGGGGCGTACTGTGGACCTAAAAAACCAAGTTCGGCCACAGAGTTCTTATCAGATTTTGGTGACTGAATTAAAGGAGCTCGAGGCTGGGTTTTGCTTTGGTGATAAGAACCTCACAATTGAGCTTCACACAGTAGTGTGTGACACCCCTGCACGGGCCTTTGTGAAAAAAACAAAGGCCCATAATGCTTACCATGGGTGCGATAAGTGCCAACACCCGGGGAAGTACCAGAATCACCGCATGTCGTTCCCTGGACCAGAGCACCCCCTTAGAACGGACATGTCATTCAACTTAAAGCTCGATGAAATTCACCACCATGAGGGACCTCATCCATTTCAGGGTATCAAGATAGGCATGGTAACACAGTTTCCATTAGATTACATGCATTTAGTCTGTTTGGGCGTTGTTAAAAAAATGCTCCAGTTCTGGCTCCGGGGTCCTTTAACTGTGAGAATGCCTGCACTGATAGTTGACAGGATGTCACATGAACTCCAGTCTGTCAGGCCGAATGTTCCAGTTGAGTTTGCCAGGAGACCACGGTCACTTAGAGAGTTAGACCGGTGGAAGGCAACCGAATTCCGGCAGTTTTTACTGTACACTGGCCCTGTGGTGCTGGCGGGATTCTTGGACCAGAATATGTATTCTAATTTCATGCTCCTGTCAACTGCCATATCGATCTTGGTAAGCCCTCAACATCACAGCCTTGTAGACTATGCTGGCCAATTGCTGAAGTCTTTTGTTGCTCATTTTGGTGAGCTGTATGGGACAGACCAAATTGTTTACAATGTTCACTGTTTGGTCCACCTAGCAGACGAGGTGAATCGACATGGCTGTTTGGATACTTTTTCAGCGTTCCCGTATGAGAACTAAAAAACCGGAGTTCCCACTAGCCCAGCTTGTCCGGCGCCTTTCAGAGGTTCAAGCTAGGAAATTGGATGTTGATGCAGACATCACTCTAAAAAGGGAGCATTTTGTGGGGCTAATTGTTGTTGGGTTGGGGTGCAGGGCCAATATGGGGATATGAGATGTGAACGATGGACAGTAAAATTATCAACAGGGGACAATATATTTCTGGTGGGGGAGAAAGTCTGCCTTGTCAAAAACATCATCCAAAATGATAATGGTGTGTTCATTGTATACACTGAATTTTCCCAGCAGTCGCCATTTTATACCTACCCCTTCAACTCCGACAGAATTAACATATTTGTTGTCAATCATGCATCTGATGAGCTGAAGTCGGTTGAGGTGTCAGCGCTGCGACAGAAATGTGTAGCCTTGCCGTACAGGTATGGTTTTGTGGCCATACCTCTCCTCCACTAAATACATAATGAATTAAAAAAACAATCAGTTCAATCAATCAATCAATCAGTTTAAACAATCAGTTCAAGTTAAAAACTCTAATTATATGGTTGCCTACTGACTATGAATCAGTTCATTCAATCAATCAATCAGTTTAAACAATCAGTTCAAGTTAAAAACTCTAATTATATAGTTGCCTACTGACTATGAATCAGTTCAATCAATCAGTTTAAACAATCAGTTCAAGTTAAAAACTCTAATTATATAGTTGCCTACTGACTATGAATCAGTTCATTCAATCAATCAATCAGTTTAAACAATCAGTTCAAGTTAAAAACTAATTATATAGTTGACTACTGCCTATGAATCAGTTCAATAAATCAATCAGTTTAAACAATCAGTTCAAGTTAAAAACTCTTAATAATATGGTTGACTACTGACTTCTGACTATGACTTCCATTACTTCATTACTCTTGCTGTAAGTATTTCAGAAAAGGTGGTATTTTTCCAGGTATACACTACGTGTCTTGTTTATGTTTTATTTATTATTTTTTATTTATTATGTTTATTTTTTTATTTTATTTTATTTTTTCCACAATGTCTTGTTTTTTAAACGATTTATGATGACTATATGCTCTGTAAGGTGACCTTGGGTGTCTTGAAAGGCGCCTCTAAATTAAATGTATAACACACACATACTGGTTTTCATAACTCATGAGGACGACCTTTATAATCATCACTTGTGAGGATCACCCTTTCCAGAGGTTGTAGAGAGCTGAACAAAATTCAGTAAACTTGCCATAGCTTAGTTAACCTATACACAACTTCAAAACTCTGAAATGATGAAGTGATGGTTTAACCAGGCTTTATGGGGACTTCCGGAAGAACCAGTAAACATGCTTTCAGGGGACATCATTTACATAAATTAGAATATTTCACACAGATTATTTGGTGACTAATGGGGACCTGATTGTACATAAAACAATGAAAATTGTAGAGTATAGCCAGAGGGCCAAGGTGTTTTAACCTCTCAATTTCCGAGAGCCCCTGGAACCAGGGGCGGCCATGCCCTCTGCAAATGTTCCTCTTGGCCATCCACCATCTATATGTGGCGTGATACCAACTTATTTCATGATATTACCGTGCACTATGTGTGTGTATGGGTTTTTATTTTACCAACACCATCGATGCCACCCTCACACATGGGAGGGATCTCCCAAACAGGTGTGGGTCCACAGTAAATAGCACCAGAGACGGATGGAGAATTAGATGCATTGATACTTTATTTTTAAAAGTATACCAGCACATACCCACATTAGCATAGACACACATCACACACAGACTCGAGCCATCAGAGTGCGGTTAATACATGTCAGAACCTGCTGGTGTATCCTTGTGGGCCAGGAAGAGGCATCAAGATACAGAATAGTCACAATATAAATGGAAGTCACATAGACCTCGAGAGAATAAGTTCGACGTCTGAGGCTCCGGTTCCCTCGGTCAAATGTCTATATTAAATAACATGGCGTGTTTGAATAATCGTACATAACAAAGTCTGTAGGTTGCGAAGAAAAAAAGGGAAGCTGCATCACGTTTTGATCTATACACTTTTTCCATCTAGTGTCGACTGGGTTTTTGGAATGTCTATGCCGTTAAAGTAGCATTAATAATCGTTAGGATTATTACGACGATTATTAATGCTACTTTAATGGCACCGACAATCCAAAAACCCAGTCGACACTAGGCCTGCAGCGGATTCGAATTGTATCCGAATCCGTTCGGTTCGTTTACCACAGTTCGGAGCATTCTGGAGATCCGCGGATTTCGGTTTCATGAAGGCATTGCCTTATGTAGCGTATTTTGCCTACTGTAGCCTACGTCCGATACAAAAGGGTGTTTAGGACCCAGCGGAATGCATTCTCTCCAGTGCTGCCCGAGCCAATGAGACTTTTCCCGCCCCTCCCTTCATCCTGTCAGCGTTCAAAACAAACTGGGCTTTTCAAGCGCACGATTCCTAAATTTAAAGAAAGTAATTGATACAATTATATTCTAAATATACGGGAGATAAATACAAACAGGTGATAAGCGGGATAACGGCCTTCGAGGTCGACCGGTTCGATGGAAATAATGGACAGGTAGAGGCAACTCTGGCTTCATGCTGCGCTCGTCGCCAGAGTTCTAAGCCTCGTCGGCCGTTATCCCTTACATGTTACACTCAGTGCACCATGTTTTCAAATGCATTTAGGGGAACATTTATTGCACAAAAAAGCCTTGCAAGTTGTCTGATTGCAGTCAATTAACACATTGCAAATAGCCTGTGTGTCTCATTCATTTTTGTGTTTCTCCCCCAAACCCTCCGTCAAAAAAAAGTCCGCCTATTTACTATCACGGACATGATCCTAATCCGAACCGTATCCGAAACCGTGGACACACTGATCCGTTTCACCCCTAGTCGACACTAGATGGAAAAAGTGTTTAGTTCAAAGCGTGACGCAGCTTTAACTTCTTCGCCACAGAGAGATTTTGTTTAGTTAGACATTTTTGGCACAGTGCAAGCATGTATTAAAGCCTTTATGTGCCTCTCGACGGCCTTTATCTCTGCTGGCTGCCATGGTTCCCTTTTGAGTGGAGCCTTTCCTGTAAATGAGTAGAAAAACAGATGTTTACATGAAAGTATCAGGAAGGAGATACAGTTCCTATAAGTTTCATGTCCTGCATCAACAATCCTCAGTGATCTGCTCATTAGTACACCTTATTGTAAAGTGTCAACTAAACTTTTTATTGTATTACATGCCACACACTTTCATTTAGAGACTATAATATTAATTCCTTATTTTTGTTTTTTAGCAACAGTAGCATTATGTCTTCGATATTATGGCAGCTTTCTTTTTCTTATTTAACATTTTTATTTTCTTGTCATAATTCTTTTGACTGCAATCTTTCTTTCATCTTCAATTAATATATGTCCTATTATCTGCTTTCTCAGCCATCTGTGAAGCACTTTGAACTGCACTAACTGTATGAAAGGTGCTATAAAAAAAATTATTGATTGGAGTGTTCCGCTCTCAGTCAGTTGGTTGACTCCTGCATTAACATGCATCCAAGTAGCCATGAAAATTAACGTCATCACAGGGACAAACAAATAGGTTAGTTGAAACACGCAAGAGGAACTACGCCTCACCTAGAAAGCAGACGAGACCAGGCGGTGGTGCAGAAAAGCTGCAATCGAGTCAGTTTACAAAGAAAAGAAACAGACCGATTCCTGCAGCCTTCAAAAGAATATACAGGAAAACTTCAGTCTTAAGTCAAGAGATATCTACCACCTCCACTATCCACTATAAAAGCAGCAGTAAATAAGTTTGCAATTATTATCAAGCGCACAAGATGTTTAACAAATTGAACCTACATTGAACAACATGAGACTAATATTATGACATAACATTTGTATTTTCTAGATCACATGGGGCCCTATCTTGCATCCGGCGCAAGTGACTTAGTCACTGGCGCATGTGTCGTTGCTAGTTTACAACTGGCGCAGAGCGTTCTTTTCCCACCACCGCCACTCGCCGGTAAATTAGGGATTGATCATGCGCCCCAAGGGGCGGTTCGGCGGAAGGAGGAGGCAGGTTCTGGCTCCAACGGTATTTTGCCGTTTCTGAATGCCATTGCGCTACTGACCAGGAAATACCTGGTTTAAAGTCAGTGGCGCGTTGTTCAGATGCTATTTTAAGGGCGCATGCATACATGCGCATGCGATGCATACGGATTGCTTGTGCACCTCGCGCATACACTTTGCTTCTCCCATCTACCTAGCCGCACATTCTTGGTAAATTATTTGGGAAAGAACAGCTGATGCAGCGGTAATAAGTTGTTCTTTTAAATCAATGCATCTGCAAACACCGTACAGCAAACACATATTTTCTTGACATAGTGTAGGCCTACATGCCCATAACTATTAGGATTGATGAGTATTTGATCGTGAATAACATTGTTTTACCGCGAGTGAGTGTTAAAAAGAATGAATGAATGCGGGGGTGCGTGTGTGCTCTGTTTAAACACACGCAAACTAAACACGTAACACATAATACAATCAATGGCAATGTCTATTACCGCGGGGACACATGCATATTAGGATAGCATACAATACCGATAAGAAACAATGTTTAGAATGTATTGCGTATATCATTAAATAGAACAACAGTTACCGCATAACATATGTTATATCATATACGTTTTCTTTGCCGAAATTTATTTGAGGACTCAGCATTTCTGAAGTTGTGGAAGAAAACCCCTTATTCCATGTGTGAATTAGGCCATATTATTTGGCAATAAACTGAGCCATTTGCAGTTTGAAATTCATGTGGATCTGTCTCATCGGAGACTGCAGACGCGCTGTCAAAATATCAACTCGTCCGATTCAAATGCGCTCATGGCTCTTAAAGGGGATGGGAGCTGGCACTCTCATTGGTTTGTTGGACGTTACGCCCAAACCACACCTACGGGTAACTAGGCTGCTTCAGACCAACCCTTTTGACACTTGCGCCGCGACACAAGTGTCATTTATCCGCCTGTAAAATAGCGATAGCGCCGTAGAACCGCCCACATAGCTACTTGCGCTTTGCGCTTCCCACTTGCGTTTCAGACCGTTAAAATAGGGCCCATTGTGTTTGTTGTCCAAACTAAGAGTGAATCAGCATCTACTGAGCATCAGCAGAGTGAGGTGTCTGCACAACGCCCAAAGATACTATCTACCCCGGTCACAGTCTGTTCACCCTAATGCCACCTGGCAAATCCTATAGAAGTATCTGCTGACGTACAACCAGACTAGAGAGCTGGGAAGATTGACACTCCCTCATAAAAATGTTTTCATTTTGACTTATATAACCTCAAATTTGTACTCTACACCATTACGTTGTCCAATAAATTACTTTACTCCAATATATAAATCAAAAAGTGTAAAGATTCACCTTTGGAAGAACATGGCTCACAGCACAGACTGTAGAAGATGCTCCATCTTCTGCTGGTGGCAGTTTGCGTCTCTGTTTTGCTGGGATTTTATTCCCCCTCCGTGCCTCCAACAGTTTCCTCTTCTGATGATTGTATGAAATTCATTAATATATAACATTTTTAAAAATAAATTTTGCTATAACAATGCAGACCAAAAACAAATACAAAACAATGCTGCAAGTCTCTTGGGTCAAATACATGCCCACACACCATTAGTTGCCTGAGAAGGAATTCTACTGTCATATTTTGTCCTGCTTTGTCAACCTCTGCTGTCAAATAGACTATGCCTAGTGGGGACATTTCACTCATCTTGAATAAACCCTGCTGAGTGGGGACATTTCACACACCTGTACGTTCTCCGTTATCAACCAAACCATAAAAGGTGCATTGTGGGGACGTCGTGAATGTCCCAGACTACAGCGACATTTTGCCCCGGGAAAATTACTCAACAAGGTTTAGATGTGTCCTACATATAACCTTAATCATTAGCCTTATACAAGCATTAGAGAAAACAGTTTGGCAGACCTGATGCATAATAGATTCCCCTTATAATTATCAAATTTAATTAATTTACCTGCTTAAAGAAAACAAGAGCAGATGTCAAAGGTGACTATAAGACACTAGAGGTAATTATTAGGTGATGGATATGAATTACCTGGTGACCAGTAGGGCTGCACGATATGGGCAAAATATGATATCCCGATATTTTTTGGCTGAATGGCGATATACGATATATATCTCGATATTTTCTATAGAGTGGGTTAGATGGCCAATGTCAAAAGCCAAATGTGAGATGTTGCAAGCACTTTTATTAAAACATAGGTCAGTATTACTGCAACATGTGATTTTTTTATAGTTATTTTCAACAGAATTGAGTGAACATGCTTAAAAAAAAAGGGACGTTTTTCACCTTCTTCACAAAATATTCACCTATGCAAAACAATATAAAGCTGTAGGTTACACACATTAGCTACCATTAAGAGCATTGGCTTCATCGCATTGTCCTGTGTACTACGGTGAGGGTTTCAGTGCGCCGTAACTTTAATCCCCCGCCCCCTCCCTTCTCCGTTCCATTTGGGAACATGTTTGGTTTCATTTCGCTTGTTTCGTATATTTTAATTAATTAAGAGCGTCACCAGAGGGCGCCCCCAACACATCTGCCGAGCGCCGGCCCTGGTTTCGGGGCAGAAGAAACTATCACGGAGTTTTACGCACGCCGCTGCTGTAAATGGTGGAACAGATTTGTCGTGCTTCCACTTTTAGTCGCAACGGTTTTGCTACACTCTCTACAGATGACCTGCAGCTGCTGCTCATCTGTTTTTTTTAAACCCGAACTATTTCCACATTATGGAGCCGTTGTTTCTCCTTTTTGAAACAAATTCGTCTCCCGCCGCCGTCTCGTTTTCTTTACGGGTATCATCCATGCTTGTTGTGTTGTGAGGGGGCGGCGGGGGTGGGAATGAGGCGTCTTTGCACACGGCACGTTCGGAAAGACAGAGTGGGAGGGGGAGGGGTCGCACTCACAGTCTCCAAGGCAAGCGCTGCAGACGCTTGAGGGGGAAACTGACCATTTTAACGCTTATCGATATAAACGATATTGTCAAATCTTGTATCCCCTTGGAAATTATATCGATATATCGTGCATAGCCGATATATCCTGCAGCCCTAGTGACCAGTGTCCTCTAACCAGGCAGCTTCATCCCACTTTGGCTCTGACATGAGCACAGGCTGGGCGCTCACACAGTGCGTGTCAGGTTCACATGTAGTCATCTGCAATTTGATACAAAAAGTAAATCAGTCAATTTCATGTAAACACTGCATAATATTATATTATTTTAAGACATTTTCTAAAAGACATGTCTCTTGGGTCAAATACATGCCAACACAGCAGACTAGTGAGAAAGAATTCTAGCGTCATATTTTGTCCTGCTTTGTCAACCTCTCTCTGCTGTCAAATAGAGGGGACATTTCACAAATCTTGAATAAACCCTGCTGAGTGGGGACCTTTCACACACCTGTACGTTCTCGGTTATCAGACACTTAACATAACATTACACTGAAACAAAACCATAAAAGGTGCATTGTGGGGACGTCGTGAATGTCCCAGATTACAGTGACATTTTGCCCCGGGAAAATTACTCAACAAGGTTTAGATGTGTCCAACATATCCCTTAATCATTAGCCTTATACAAGCATTACAGAAAACTGTTTGGCAGACCTGATGTATAATAGATTCCCCTCATAATTATCGGATTCTTTTCATTTACCTGCTTAAAGTAGACAACAGAAGACATCAAAGGTAACTAGAAGACACTAGAGGAAAACATTAAGTGATGGACATGAATTACCTGTTGACCAGTGTCCTCTAACCAGGCAGCTTCATCCCATTGTGGCTCTGACATGAGCACAGACTGGGAGCTCACACAGGGCGTGTCAGGTTCACATGTAGTCATCTGCAATTTGATACAAAAAGTAAATCAGTCAATTTCATGTAAACACTGCATAATATTATATTATTTGAATACATTTTCTAAAGGACATGTCTCTTGGGTCAAATACATCCCCACACACCAAACTAGCGAGAAAGGATTCTATGGTCATATTTTGTCCTGCTTTGTCAACCTGTCTGCTGTCACATAGACTATGCCTAGTGGGGACATTTCACACATGTTGAATTAACTGTGTTGAGTGGGGACATTTCGCACACCTGTACGTTCTCCTTTATCAGATACTTAACATAAAGTTTCACTGAAACAAAACCATACAAGATGTATTGTGGGGACGTCGGGAACGTCCCAGACTACAGTGACATTTGGCCCTGATTCAGATGCCTCCTGAATATCCAATGTTTTAATATACAATAGAAAAAATGATCATTTATTGAAATTGATTTATATAGTTTCAAAGAAAAGATACCATCAATCATTAAGTTATTCCAAGACATTCTTGAATTGTATATACCTTAACACTAGTTGTAACATGTACCTGCTTGGGCAGTCCTCTCCTCCATAATTATATGCAATTTCTTCACCTTCTTTTATGTCTTGGAGAGCAAAGAGACAGAGGTGTGTGCTTCCTGCAATGTCTATTCTCTTCATCCTGCAATTGGGATGTCTGTGGTCATCGTTCACCAAGCGGCCGAAGGAACCATCTTCTCTAGAGGCGTCAATGCTTTAAAACCACAAATAAAAATAGAGAAAAACGGAAAAAATATTATTACTTTTCATTAAAACATCATTTACTAGCATACAAGATCACAGTTTTACATGAGTTATTGATTGAGTAAGCCTATAAGTTAACGTCGCAATGGATTCCGGAAAGTTGACCCAAATGCAGGGGATGACAAGCAGAACATTTCCATAGATGTATAATGACTAGATATCGCCTAAGCTGC
Source organism: Gadus chalcogrammus (assembly GCF_026213295.1). Taxonomy (NCBI): domain Eukaryota; kingdom Metazoa; phylum Chordata; class Actinopteri; order Gadiformes; family Gadidae; genus Gadus; species Gadus chalcogrammus. The sequence continues at coordinate 15,609,906 of NC_079428.1, forward strand.
GCTGTTCAGTGGAACGTATGCGTCAATGGTAACATATAAATTGTAAAAAGACACACCGTGTGAAGTTGTTTTTTAATTTTGGCAAGTAGCCGTGTAATAAGCGGGATAATGTATAGAACGTCGCCGGTCATTATCGCAAAATAAGCCCCTTCACGGCAAAGCAAGACATCTCCGCTTTTGCGTCGGTGTCTGGTTCGCCCTTTGCCCGATAATGACCGGCGTTCTATACATTATCCCTTACACACATATAAATGTCTGTGTTGAAAGATTAATGTTAGAAATAAAACGACCCTTGCATTGCATTTTGAGGGACTTGTGTCTCAGCAGCAGCGTAGTTTACTTTCCTGTAGTTGGTAGCAGGCTACGGCAGCGGCGGATTAGTAATTATTGGATTAGTTTTGTGTAAGCAAGTGTAACGACTTCAGTATAAGGTAGTATAGTTAAGGTGCAATTTAAAATCTTACCACCATGTTTTGCCTCCCAACTTGAACGCGAACAAAAATCCAGAACATGCAGGGTTATAATTTCTTCTTCTCTTTTGAGCTTCACCATCGCTTATCAAATCTCCCCTGCATTCCACTATAAAATCTCCTTTGGAGAATGAACCTATGGCGAACACCCCACGCCCTGCAAAAAGAACGACATCTTTAATTAAAACAGGAAAATTAAAACATACAATTGTCAGCCTGTCACAACAGATAAAGAGTGACAATAACACATAAATTGGCTTCCTAAGCAGTTTTGCAATTATAATCATGTTTCTTACATACAGTATAATGCTTGGGTATTGGCATCAATTACCAACATACGTATAAGCATAACCTCTCTTTGAGACACTGGTCAATCATTATAGTAGAAATTACTGGAAGATTAATGTAGCTTATTGAATACAGAATAAATACATACAAAATAAAGTTATTTTGGTAAAGTTCATATTTATTTAACCAATCTACAGTACAATAATAAGTGTAACTAAATAACATTCTTTTGACCTGCTTATCTAATGGAGAGAGGAATTAGAAATGGTATCACTTTAAGACACGTTTTGTATTTTATTATCCACCCTTTATATCCATCCATCCATCCATCGATAGATACCATATGCCATTTTACCTTTTACTGCATTGATGTACTTCACCTCCAGTTTCCATGTATTGTCAGTCTTTAAACCGACATGGTGACAGGCATCTGTGAGGGGACTGATTCTTGGTGGCATTTCAAACTGCAGAGAAATAAAAAAGTGAGATCGATTTGACTTCAGTTTTAGTTAAATCATACTACCGGTACATCAGATGCATTCAAAGTTGGTAGCTGAATAACACATTTACATTTTGCTAGATGTTAAGCATTTTCTACATTCTATTCTTATAACATTCTATAGCTGCAACCAGCTGAAACACCCTGAAAAGCCAGCACCTGAGCCCTGTCTACTCATAGTAGATGAGTAGACAGGGCTCTGCCGCAGGCTGCGGATGCTAATGCTAACTAGCTAATGTAACATGTGCGTTTGGCTAGCAGTCAACAAGCAGACCGTTTTAAAACATAAATAAACGACTACATGATGCTATATTACGCAATATTTCAAGACAAATGTTGAATACTTACTGTACACGCCACTTGCTCCGGGTAAATCCTTAATATGCATCGAATTCGACGGTTTCACAGAGATAAAAGGCTCTTCTTCTAGGCTGAGGTTGAACCTGAAGGTACATTTGACTTCCTGTCTGATTTCACATTAAAAGCAAACGGCCAAAGTCACAAGCCTCTTACTAGCATTGGAAAAATGTATTGTTTGGACTCTTAGACAATAAGACAACAATCTATTGAATCTAAGACAACAATCGGGAATATATGATTAATCTTATTATTGTTATGGCAAAATATCATATCTATAAATGCTAATTCACTAATAAGAAGCCATGTTTTATTGCTTTTACTAGATCAAGAAATATATTCTTTCAATCCAGCACTCAATTAATTATAAAGCAATTCCTATAAGCTGCATTTTGTATTGAATAAATACATTTTAATTAAAATGTAATTAAAAAAGTATAATTCTTAGCACTGTAGTTGGCATCTGTTGCAAATAAACGTTTCCAATAGCCTAATTGTTGACTAACACTGAAAAAAGTTCTTAGTATTTGAATACATACTTCATGGGGACAAGGAAGGGGCGGTACATACCATATTTGGTAGTGGTGTGTGTGAACTATCAAGTGCAATACCAACCGGGATTCTTAGGGGGCGATAGTGAGAAATGTGTGTGTGTGTGTGTGTGTGTGTGTGTGACCCGACAGAAAATTGTGAATTATGGGCCAAAACCAAAAAACCAAAAAAACCACACTGGCACCTTCAGATTGACTCCTGAAGTCATTTAAAGCACTTTCCCTCATGGGGACCTCGATTTTGGTCCCCATACTGTCAGAGGTCCCCATGGCGTGACTGTGTGAACAGATCAATGTCCCCATAAGTATAGGAATACAAGAACACACACACACACACACACACACACACACACACACACCTTTTTTTTGAATGACAAATAATTTTTCTTTCTTTCTACATTAAGGATGAGTTTTCATCTCATTAAGTTTGCCAACGGGGACATTGCCGTTGTCCCGGAAAATTGGTGTGATGACGGGATGGTGTACTGGCCAAAATATAAAAACACCGAACGTGCCAAAAGGGCAGCGGCCAACAGTGAGACACCAGAGTCAAACTGGCCAAAATATGACATCATGGTCATCAGAACTTGTGGTATGCCAATTCATAAAACTGTAGTTTAAAGAAAATGTGATGGTTTCTTCTCCTTCTGCTTGGAATAACATATTCTGTCTATGTTGTGAAAATTGTCTTGCATTGTTTAAAATGTTCCTTTCATTTGTGGTATGAGCAGCAGTGCTGAGTATGTAGGTTGCGCCCAAGAATAATGTACCAAACAGCACACTGCCATTGACTCTCTGACTCTCAGCGCTCTGCCATTGTCCCTGATTGGCATCGCCTGGGAATACCAAAAGCTCAAACTAAGAGTCAATGGCAGAATGCTGTTTGGCACATTTTTCTTGGGCGCAACCTACCCATTCAGCTCTGCATGTTCCTTACAAATGTGGCATCATTTAAAAGGGGAGGTTTCAGGCTTTCCATCGATGTACGTTTTCTTGCTAAAAAGCATTGTTATAGCAATGAAAATATCAACCAAACACAAGTTTGCTTACTTTTTGTGCCTAGTTTACGTATCTTTAGTAATAATATTGCAGCTAATTTCAACCTTATGATCATTTTAACATATTCAATTTTAGACAAATACAAAGATGCCTGTAGGCTAATGGAGAAGTACCAGACGGGCTGCAACACCACTGATCTTCAGTCTGAGGCAGAGGAGGAGTGTGGGCCGCCAGATAAACGACAAAGGAAGGCAGTGTAAGTGTGTTCTGTCTTGTTTATGTTTTTGTATTGATAGGAAGGATATTTCCCGTAGCATTCAAAAATAGACCAGAGATGTTTGTGCTATACTGTATGTATATTTGGCAATTTTGGGATTGCAGTTACCCCAATAATAATATAATATGGTTATTTAACAGCCATCACTTTGGGGACTCTGATGAGAGTGAAGATGGTGGCCAATTGCACTGGCAGAGTAAGGGATAAGCTCCTGCCATCAGAAATAACAATCATAACTTTAATATTAAGATATGGTTAACATTCTTAGTGCTAAAGATAATCACCTCACCTTGTATCCATTCCTCCAGCTCCAACATCTCGCCGAGGGCCAGGCAGCAGCAGCAGAGTCTCTCCTCGACTTGAGGAAAAATGTCTAGGTAAAGACTGATCTCCGAAATAATATTGAATACAGTGGCCCCATCTATATTAACACAGCAATGGTCACTCTGTTTCAAATCAACAGATTGCAACTGCATTACCATCTTAGATTTTCTGCATACTCCACTGAAATTGTAACTTTTTTTTTTTGTAAAAATATCTAAATGTCAGCCACATATTTTGTCAATTAAAAACATCTGCATTCATGCAATATTTATCATTCATCAATACCAAATTGTATTGAAAAACATCGTCAATCCATTCATGGGATTTAAATAGGTAGTGCATTCCAAAATGTTGCAACATACAAATGAATGCACAACCAGAGCATGACCAGAGATTTTTCGTTTGCAATTGTTTGGTCCTCTAGCTGACAGTCTACCATGGTTAACAAATCACAATAATTTAATAACAATTTCTTTCCCTTAGCACCTCACCATGGGGCAGGACCGCAACAACCGTTGCCAAAACAACTCCGGAGAGTTACTCAAGGTAAGGACTGATCTCTGAAATAATAGTGAATAGAACGGTCCCATGTGTATTATCAGTCATGATTAACAGATGACTGATTTAATACAATTCTTTCCCCCTCTGGGCCAGGAACGGCATTCCCTCCTCTTCTCCCTCCACCCCCGACATCAACCCTGAGCCTGCGGCCAACAGAGGAGCCTTCTTCAATCCCCGCCATCGGACCAACATGGCGAGGGGGTAGAATGAATGAGTCCATTCCCTGCTCTGGTAAGCAATAACTGGCAAATACTGGAGGGTCATTCTATGCTACAGATTTTGGAAGAAATTATGACAACTCTCACATATTTTCTTCAAACTCTATCAATAACTAATGTCAGTATTGTGAGTAATGAGGATAAGCACTGAAACGTGATTTATTTCACACACTACATTTTAGCTATATTTCATGTTTGTCATCAGTGGCTGAAGTCCACATCCTGAACCTGCTGGAGACGATTAAACAGCAGCAAGACCAGCTCGTGGCAAAGGTCAACTACCTCTGCAGCAGGATGAACAGCACCCCGGGGCCAGAAGTTGAGATGCCTGATAATATTAATCTCCCGTTGGAACACCTGGAGGCAGTGGAGGCATTTGAGGTGTTTTTAAAAGAACCCTCAAACCACCCAGCTCGACAGAGAATAGTGAGTCTTCTTAATATGAATGGTCCATGCTATAATGCTATTAGGTATATTGATTGTCCATGATTATTGAATTCTATTGAAGCAGCACTGAACAGGCCTGTCCTGAACCCCCTTTTCCCAGATTGTGTCAGTGAGCGACAGTCTACCTGGTATGACATTGTGTGTAAGGTGGCACATGTCCATGAGAGCAACAGACGACGCGATCGTCTGTTGCCGGGCAGGTTGCAAAAAACATTCGGCTTATGTTTCCAAAAGACGAAGTAACATAATACAGATAACGGATCGCTAGATAAAACTTGTTTTTACTTTATATTTGTATTGTATTTAATTGTTTAATCGAATAGCAACAGACGACGCGATCGTCTGTTGCCGGGAAACGGGCGATCGCGTCAAATGACGTAGGAAGGTTCTTGTACATTCCTACGTCATTTGACGCGATCGCCTCGATTAAACAATTAAATACAATACAAATATAAAGTAAAAACAAGTGTTATCTAGCGATCCGTTATCTGTATTATGTTATTTCGTCTTTTGGAAACATGAGCCGAATGTTGTCGGCAGGTTGTCAAGATGTAAACAACTGATGACGTAGGCCGGTACAATTTTAACGTGACAGCGGCGCATCGCCGCCGCCGGTGTGGGGGGTGTAGGCCTACATAGAAATGTTCTGTTTTGAGGCGTGCCGTTCGGCAGTGGTGTGTTTTGGATTTAGTCTTCTTCAAATAGAATGTAGCCTACAGTATCTGTTGGACCCTACAAAATTCAAAACATTACAAAACCACCCCGATTTAGTGATGTTGCTAGGTACGCGTCCTGCGTCCCTGACGCATTAAAATCTGAAAGGCCGCACTAAACTCACTATCCATCCGTCCCGGGGACGCATCTAATTTTCCCCATGAAAAACGATACATTGTGAACATTAAACAACTCGTGTTTAATCACAGTAACTGGCCAAAGAAACCTTCTTGTGAGCAGACCGGACAAGCGCTGTTTCAACCCTCTGCGCATCTACTCGGCGCAGACGTGATCCCCTGTACAAAGTATCGCGACATGCTAATTTAGCCGCCACCGCTGATTTCATTTCAACAATTAAAAATACTAACTTCATAGTAAATAAACCCACGTTTCCACTGCTCGATGCTGTGCTCATTCGTGTCGATTATGTTGTAACGTTTAGGGGACGTGCTGTAATGAAATAAATGAAACATAATCCGGTGGTGGTGATGAAAACTATATGCCGCCATATTGTTATGCCCAAACGGCGCCTGCGCATACATCGCGCATTCAACATTTTGAACATACATTAATATATCCGTTTATTATAACCATATCATACACCATCAAGGAGTTTAACACTATTAATTTAATTTAAGAAATAGAATAATAATAAAAAAGAAACACATTTTTTGAACTGGGGAGTCGGGACCCATTGAATTTCTCAGGGACCCACCAAACTCGCCACCTGTGGGTCCCGGGGACTCACTACATTGAAAACCTATCAACATCACAATATATGTGCTCTGATCAGGGAAACATTTAATACAACTGATATTGTTTGAACATTTTGGATGTCCTTTTAATCATGGCACACCTTGCCCTGATCACAAATTCTTAATTTACCCAAATTCTCAAATTCTTAGTTTACCCACCTCTTATTTTGATCCCCACAACCTTCATAATTTTGCAAGTCAGGTTTTTTTGCACCTCGTAATTTTTTTAATTATTATTATTTAATCTCCTTACCTATTGTATTGTGTTAGCCTACTTGGCTTTGAATGCTACATACCATAAACATAAACATATTTGTCTGATTTCAGGTGCTGTGAGGAAAAACTCCCTCACAAAGTCCAGGTGGTTCAACCTGGCCATGGATCGGGCGACAAAGAGACGAGGAGGTGTCCGTCCCCCGACATGTCCCTCACAGCCATAGTGAAGCCGTAATGAAGCAGTTGAGAACATAATGAATAAAAAAATTACTCAAATTATTGAACGTTTGATTCTTGTTGTTAACCAGTTTTTAATTTTCTGATATTTTAGCTGTGCATTGCACAACATTTCATTGAATTTCATTGAAGATGTAGCCTAATATATAATAGGTAAAGCACTAAATGAGTTTCTGACCACAAAATGAATGTAGCCACATTCATTTAACAGGTTAGCAAAAACAGAATAGGCTATAACCGGTATCTTTCCATAAATGTCCATTTTCCATTGAGAAGTTATTACTTTTGTACAGTAAACTGATGTTTTGAATTGAACCTTTTCTGTTAGGCCTATTGTATTGTAAGGTTGAAAATATGCAATGCAGATTTAAGCTTTAGGGCTATATTGCTGTAGTAGGCCTAGTTCTAGCGATAGTTTTTAGTTTTATCAAATAGTTTAGTTTATCCTATTTTATCCTACACGAGAACAGAAGGGATTTGGAAGGACAAACGGATCCGGGCCGGATGAGCCACGATTTGTATGAGTCCGTTGTGGGTCCGTTGTGGGTCAGCGACGGATGTATGTATCAATTGACGGGTCCCGAACGTACCCGTCGCGGAGGTGAGGTTTCAGTCGTGGATGCGGAGCGGAGGCAGCGCGGAGCCACGGCGGGTCCGCGATCCACCTCCGTGGCGGATCCAACTAGGCGTGCAAGTGGACCCCGATACGGGTCCGTTTCGCGGGCCCGTTCCGGAAGCCGCGATACCTCCGCGGCGGATCCGGCGCGGAGTACTTTTGCTATGTGGAAATGTCCGGTTTTTCAGCAGCACAAAAGATGTTACATTTACACCAAAGAACACTACACACAACTCACATACAGTCCGCAACTCAATATTAACTTGTACATTTACAAATTTACTAATTATACATTCACGACTTTACAACGTACGCAAATAACGATCACGCACTAACCATGCATTGGAATGCAACACAAAACATAATTCATTCGACATAATTAAAAAAAGGTAAATATACCTCATCCACTGCTAACTGCTTAAGGAGGGGATTTTCTTGCATGCTTCTTCCTTGTTCTTTATAGTTGTTCTTCTTTAAGTGCGCTTTTAACTAACTTCTAAAGGTGCGGCCACACCAGACGCGTATCTCGCGTACCTCGCGTATAAAATCGCCATTTTTTCCATAGGGAACCATTGGTTTACACGCGTATGAGACGCGTACACGCGTATAAGTGTAACCTGCGTTGTGTTTTGTTTCCCTTCAAGCATTGGACTCGGACGCTCAGCATTGGATGCAGCGGTTTTATTGCCTGCACAATGGGTCAGCAACATAAAGGACAGGTTTAGAGCATTTCCTGGTCCGCCTGCAGCAGTTACCGTCTTTTCTGCTCTATAATTTATTATATATATTTAAAACAGTTGCGCTAAACAGCGCGCATAAACAGGTGATCCCTCCCCTCATGTGGCGACCAGCGGTATTGCATGTAAAAATGGCGGGACCGGCTAGATTTTGAATGCTAGCATTGAATGCTAGCAACGCCACAAGTGGGATTATAAACATACATTTAACTAAAACAACCTATCGGTTACCTGCACAATGGGTCAGCAACATAAAGGACAGGTTTAGAGCATTTCCTGGTCCGCCTAGACAAAATACATACAATATTACAAATGCAAACGAAAATCAAAACTCAAATAAAAGAAACAATACAATGCCAAATATATGAAGAGTGTATTAAACAACCGTCTACAGATAAGTGACAATGATATTGATGAATTACTGAATCAATGAATTACTTTAATAAAAGTTTCATGCGGACACGTTTTATGCTCAACCTACCTGCAGCAGTTACCGTCTTTTCTGCTGCAGGATATCCGGAATACAACATTAACAACATATCAAAATAAAAGTCTTGACCCAATGATACAGGATTTAACTATACACATACTCATTTTATTTGTTCCGTTACATAAGCAACATTTTACTCGCGTTAGGGGCGTATGAGGCGCGTATATATACGCGCGTTACGCGTACATATACGCGAGTATATATACGCGCGTACGCGAGGAGTTCAACTTTTTACGCTCATACGCGTGATACTTAGCCGCAATAGCCAATCAGCGTGGAGCTTGTCCCGACGTCACTGGCAGAGAGTAGTGTCGCTTGCACAGAAGCATACGGCCGACATTTTTCTTTATTCTGGGTGGAAATAGTAACATAGTTACGCCATTAAATGCGTTTATGGAAACATTTCTAGCGAGAAATGTGCATTTTACTTTCATAATGTTCGCTCGGTGAATGTAAAGGATGTTTGGTTTGATAGTTATGACGAAGAGTGAACGCTCCGTTCACTTGCATGGACAGAGTCTCTGATTACTAAGCAACCTCAACGTCTTGGCGGACTATTTCTCTGCTGATCAACACTACGAATGCTGGAAACACACCAGACACACCATGTGAAGTTATTTAACCCTATTATTGTTATTTATATCCGAGATTATTTAATCTAACCCGATCCAAGCTCTATCATCCACCCAAACACGGCGGCGTTTGGGTTTCCTTCCTCGGACTCCTAAATCCAGCGCAGCCACAGGCTGGGGAGGGGAAGTTTTGGGCGGTCTCATCTACGTGCGTATCTGACCATTTTTTACACAAAATGGTCAAGCAACATTTTAGCTGCGTTACGCGCGTACATGGTACGCGAGGTACGCGCTTGGTGAGGTATGCGCACTATAACGCCCCGTGCCCACTACATGCGTCCGTTGACTGATGTGGGAAGGCGTGGCTGACTGATGGGGGAGTAGTCTTTGCAGAGGCATCCGTCAGCCAATCTAATCGCTTCGCCGGGTTCTTCCCGCTACTTCCTGCTTGTTGCGATGCAAGATGACCCGCTTTCCCGCTTTCCAGTATCGTCAGAGCCCGAGTCGCGTCACAGTGCTTACATTTGCAGACGCGATCTGATTGGATGAAGGATCCGTCGCTGCCGAAAAAGTTGAACATATTTCAACTTCTTGACTGAGCCGAAGGCTCCAACGGAACGTACGGATCCACAATGCATTGCGCGTCCGTCCCCATTAAAGTCAATGGGGATCACGCAACGGACGCATGTAGTGGGCACGGGGCGTAAGGGTGCTGCTGCTTTCGCGCTGGGGACTCTCTAAATCGACGCCACTTCGACCTGGGCGGGACTTTACGTCCTACGTCACTCGCTATGGGTTTGCATGTGTGCGCGTAGCCGTTTGTCTCAGGGATCTGTGCACGAACTCCCTTGCACTACAGATTACGAGCGTCAGTGTCGTACGCGATGGAGGGTGGGTGACATTCCTATACAGTCTGTGATGATAGGCTATATTTCTACAAATGACTTACTATTACTAGCGATTAACATGACGAAACAACACGAACTAAGCTAACATTAGATTAGACTATAGCCATACCAGATAACGCCATACCAGATAACCCTAACTATTTCTATTAAACTCTGAAACATTTTGCAACAGGCAACTGTGTGTTGGTGCGTCTTATTGCTTCCCACGTCTGCGTCTGCATCTTTCCCACTCCTGGCTAATAGTTTCAGCTTTTGTACTGTATATCAGAAATGATCACCCTGTACCACACTGCTGACTTGTTGACGCATTTCTCTAGGTATCTTAAGTTTCCTACTGGAGTCATCAAAACTTTGGACTTTGTTATTGTAAGCAGGGGCGGCCCCAGCACATTTGGCGCTCTAGGCGAGCTTCACTCCTGGCGCTCCCCCCCCCTCTGCAAAAAAAAAAAAAAAAAAAAATAGTTCGTTAATTCCCCACGAAAACTGAATTGCAACCTTGAAAAACTGTTTTGCCCTGTAACTGCATTTCTTTCACATAAACACAACAACGATCGCAACGATGAACAAACATTAATTCAAGAATAAAATCCACGGAGGAAAAAATTGCGCCCCGGATGGCTTTTGCCTCTTCATTTTCTTGATTTCGTTCTTGATTCTCGATTCTTGAAAACACTGTAACCAAACGCCTTATAGTACTAGCATGTTCTGACGAAACCAAGGAGGTAGGTTCCACTTCCGTTTTTCGATTTTTGGCTCATTTTACCCTAATGTTAGATTTATTTTTTTTAATGTCAAAATATTGGTTGGAGATATAGAAGGGGCGCAAAAATATGCGCCAGGAGAGAAAAAAAAGCTAGCTTCATTAAGGAATCAAACCCCTTATCCCCGCGTTAATGAGTTGTTCTCTGACCACTAACCCATCAGGTCTTAGTACGTGCGATTCAAGAGTTAACCACTTGACAATCTTTAAACTTCGGTTGCCGAGAAATTGTAAAGACAGTGATGTGTGTACATTGTGCGAGTATCCGTCACTCGCGATGGGTGTGCAGTCCAAAATGAAAGAAAAAACCTTGCATCACTAGGGAATCGAACCCCCAATCATCAGTTGGTCGTTGGTAACTGTAAACAAAGAGATCGCATTTTGTTTAACTGCTAACTAACAAACGGGTTTATGCGTTCACTGAACAAAGATTATGGAAATAAAAGACCACTTTTCCATCAGAAAAATCATCAGAACCGTTATTACTAACCCATAGACACTAAAGCCAAAACCTTTCTCACATGCACACCCATCGCGAGTGACGGCTTTGCGCACACATGCACACCCATAGCGAGTGACGTAGGATGTAAAATCCCGCCCAGGTCGAAGTGGCGTCGATTTAGAAGCCGTTTCTCAATTCGCGTACTTGTGCGTGCTCGTGTGCTCGTGGACTCGTGAAACGTCATCAGTCGTTGCCCGAGCACTGTTCCAATTCGAAGCACGCATCAAGCGAGTACTGTCGTAAAACCCGGAAGTGTTCTTGATGCGTGCTCGATATCGCCGTTTCACCGAGCATTAGGGATGGGAATCGAGAACCGGTTCTTGTTCAGAACCGGTTCCGAGTCAACCGATTCCTTGGAATCGTTAGCAAGCCTGCTTAACGATTCCGCTTATCGGTTCCGGTCGCGGTAAATGCGCCGTGACGTCACACACACGCTGCTTTGATTTGGTTCAGAACGCAGCAAACATGTCGCCGCCGAGGAAGAATCGCATTGTGCGTTCACACCAAACGCGACGGGGCGACAAGATCCCATACAAAGTGAACGTAGAGACACGTATAAGGGCGAGTTTTTCGCGGGAGAAAACCGATGACAAGTTTTTGTCGTGATGACAGCCAATCAGGGTTCAACAGCGTGATAACTGAGTGACATGTGTAACGTAACAGCCAATCCGCGTTCAGCCGTCAAACTCAGTGCAGCAGTCCGGGTGAACCGCGGAATGGAGGAGAAAGTGATTGTTGCAGTTTGCGACTCCCGGAGCTCTATATATAATAGTATATAATATATTATATACTATATTATAATTGTATATATAATATCACGGCCAACAGCTCTGTCGCCTCCGGATGGCCGTAGCGTGGGGAGCTCTCATAGGGATTGGGCTTCTCGGGGTTTGTTTACCGGCATTGCTATGTTTTCCGGTCTTGTGTGTGTTCCGGTTTATTAGGTAGGCCCATCTAATAAATCTCTGTCTAATCAATGCTTCATTTTGTTTATGTCAGTTTAATTTTGTTACAAGTTGAATGCAAATGAGCACTGTTAGAATTCCAAAAGGCACAAGCTCTTACTTGGCTGTTTTCAGTCTGTGTTTTTAGTTGAATGGCACATAATGATGGCATTTGGGCTTAAAAAGCGAAACATATAATTTTTCTTCTAGACCAATTGATTTGAAAATGTACAATTTCCTAATACTAGAAGCACTTCTGATTAGATATTAAAGAGATGTAATGCAAACAAACACATTTATGCTTATTTTCTCACCCAATGAGAATCAATAAGAGAATCGATAAGGAATTCGATCGATAAGCAGAATCGGAATCGTGAAATTCTTATCAATTCCCATCCCTACCGAGCATGCATCGGAGGTGGCTCGTGTGTGCTTGCAATCGCTATAAATCCCAGGATGCATTCCGCACTCGCAGCAGTACGATGGCGGAGAATATGGAGAAGATGCAGAACTGTAGCTTAAGTTACTCTTAACTTATATATGTATTTATATAATATACTAATAATAATATAAAATATATAAATATATATACATAAAGTCGTGTGTGTATAGCTTATAAACATGACAGGACACGCATATCTTTTAAATTTTTATTCATTCAGAATATTTACATACTATTTGAAAATGAAAGAGGCTGGGATTTTGTTTTATATCATTTGTTTATATTGTTCAGTAGTATATGCCTAAATGAGGCCGTAGCACAGTTAACAGACGAGCAGAGGTGGTGACGTCATCGAGTCCGCTGCTGTTCCAATTGCAGATACGTACTCGCGTGCTCGCAAGTATGTGCTTGAAGTACGGACTTGCCAAGTACGTGCTTGCAAGTCATCGAGTCCGTAGCACGCGTGCTAGGAATTGAGAAACGGCTAGAGAGTCCCTTTCGGGCTGTTCGGCAAGGTACGTCGCTAAAAGATGTGGTGTAGGAAACATATGCCAGCGGCAATAAGTTCCGCGCCAATGCCATCATAAACAGTAGGAACAAAAAATTGGAGGTTAACAAATTCAACAAACTGCCAATGTGTGGCAGTTACAATGAGTGTCATCGACTTGCATTGGATCAAAATCCGTGGCCATATCACGGAAATTAGCGTGTTTCCGTGAGGATTCCACAGATTTTGAATTAAGCGTCCGTGGTCATGAGCGAGGACGTTCAGCAGTGTTGCCAGATTGGGCAGTTTTTCCCGCCAGATTGGGCTACTTTTGGAGGACGTTCAGGAAGTGTTGCCAGATTGGGCTGTTTTTCACGCTCGCAGAATAGCGATATTCTCGCTATACTCTCAAGGACACACACACACACACACACACACACACACACACACACACACACACACACACACACACACACACACACACACACACACACACACACACACACACACGCACACGCACCAACAGTGCACGGCAATACATATTACCTTTCAGATTCTTCAGTTCAATTCATTTTACATTTCTGCATTTTTAGCAATGCTTTGCAATTTTCATTCAGCTGTCACTTAATTTGTTTCCAACCATTTACATTTTCTTAAATGGTGTGCATGTTTACATTGTTGACTCCATTCAGACTCTTGGATTTTTGTTCAAATCCCGTCACGTGTTTTGAGCCATTTAACGTTTCTTGATGTCTTAATCTGTCTTTAATAAAAAATATTTTCAACCTCACTTTGCACTACAACACTTTGCACTACAAAACATTTTCTGCAGGAAATGCATTTTCTAGTTATTATTATTGTTTAAAATTAATATTGAAATTGACGCGCACACAGACTGACTCATACACACACACACACACACACACACACACACACACACACACACACACACACACACACACACACACACACACACACACACACACACACACACACACACACACACACACACACAAATAATCGGTGTGTATGGTCCAATTATTTAAACATAAATCATTATTTATGCAATATATTCATAGATCACAACATTGAACATATAATGACAGTTTTCCTCCACGCAGCGCGCATTACATCAGAGATCAGAGGCGCAGTGAGGAAACCCCCTCTGCAGCTCCGCCACAGATCTCCTCTTGTAGCACACGCTCATCTTCAGTAGACACTGTGTACACTGTCGAGGCGGTCAGTCGGTACCGTGCATCGGCCTCACATTCGACCGTGTACCCCAAACAACGAGTGGCACGGACTGCATGCGTCCACGGCAAACGGAGTGTTCCTGAGGAGACGTGAGTGTCTGTACTTTTCCCGGGTGTTTTCCTCCCCGGAGGGCTGCAGGGTCCCGAGATGAACCAAACTGCCTCCGTCTCGCATCAAGTGAAATGCCAGTCCACCAAGAGCATCAAGGTAGGCTCTGACGTTAGGTGTATGTGTGTATGTGTATGCTTCACACCACGCATCCCCGCTCGGGTCCGTTCATTATGCGCATTGGAGCGCAACACTTTAGATCTGTTTAGGGGGATGTGTTATTATGGGGACCACCGGGTACGCCAACATACCCAAACTTGCCAAAGAATGATGTTACTTCTTAAACTGTATTCTGTTGCTCACATGTTACGTTTCATCGTATCCTAATGTGTTGATCAATGGTTCCACTTATGATGGTCGGATGAAACGGCCACACTGTGGTGCAGTGTAGAGGAGGCTGCATTCCCCGCACGTAGAGAGTGGATCGGGCGTGGGAATTAGAATCATCTCATACAATGAAGGCCTCTACCGAAGACACATTACATAAATCAACCGTCGAAGCCTGTTCACTTTGAAGAAGAAGTGCCCTAGTTGTCCCCAGGATATAAGTGTTCTTCACATGATGTGGGGATGATACCCAGCTTTCCCTACCGCCTCATCCCCTGTTCCCTACCTGTTGTTACGGAATCCATGACAATTCGCGATTAGATTCAGAAGGCAAATGTATTTGTCAAACGTGTTGTGCATTGTTGTTGTTATTGTTTCATTTGGTTAAATTTCAACTATGCAGCAAACACACTCATTAGGTTATCTATTCTGTCATTAGGTCTTATTTGCTGAAGTGTGTTGTTCTGCGTCTCTGTATTCAGTTTGTGTGTTTGGTTCACCATTGATATGATTTTGATTCTCCCACGGGTTCTGCATAACTTCTCAACCTACAAGCAGCCTACCCCCACACAATAATGTGTCTCGGGGAAAAAATGATGATCAACAATGATGACTTTTGGGTCAGGTGCATCCGTCAAACTCAGCAATACGAAATACTACGCTGTTATTACATCAACTCTTTTTACATCAACTTTCAAACTACAGATCAGTGCATTTGCTTACTCAAAGAAACCAGCGCTAAGCACAGAATCACAGATACATAATTAACAGAGACCACTATGTAGGCTACAGTTTACCTACACATCTTCTCACATGTGTTGTTGTTGGCCTATTGCTAAATGCCAAGAATTGATAGAGCTTTTTCTACGCCCAGGGGGCCCTTGCTCCTGTCAGCTCCTCTCCTTACATCTCTCCTTTCCTCTGCGCTCTTGTGTCTCCTCTCATTTAATCTCCTCCCTCCTCCTCCCATTCTCTCCTCTCCTGTCTTCTTCACTCAGCTCCAATCTGCTCCTCTCTGTTCCTCTCTGCTCCTCTCTGCTCTTTTAATCTCCTCTCCCATCCGTTCAGCTCATCTCCTCTTCTCCTTTCATATCCTCTGCCTCTGTTGTTTCTTCTCCTGTGATATGATACCGTGGCCGTGGCTCGGTTCTGGGTCCAACCCTGGATTCTCATAGTCCCAGTGTCGAGGTGTCCCTGAACAAGAACAACCTGCCCCCAACTGATTTGCTTGAGTGGTTGATACTGCCTTCGATGTGTGAGTGTGTGTATGAATGAGTGAATATGAGCCACTAATGTGAAGCGCTTCGAGTGGCCGCAGTTTACAATAGAGCTATGGAACTATGCAACTTTGCCCTAATGCCATTGGCCGTTGCAACACATTTTATAGCCTGCGTTGATCAGGAAAAAACTTTACTGGCCCATCATCCATTGTTACAAACCCACACATTGATTTATTGACCCAAACACCCCCACCATCCTACACCCCCACCCCCATCCTGGTTCGCTGATGAACGTCACAAGCCTGAACACGTCCTGCACACCACCTGAGCACCGGCAAACAGACCATAATACTCCTCTGAAACTGACTTGTTTCAAACATCCATAAGGATATCTGTTTCTCAGCGTCACGTCTGTACAGGCGTCTGAGAGGAGTGTGGCTCTATTAATAATAATAATAATAATAATAATAATAATAATTGATCAGTTTTTTATAGCGCTTTTGTAAATACTCAAAGACGCTTTGCAAATAAGAAAGGAATACATACAGACAGTGCAGACACTCAAACAAAAGGGAAAAAATAAACAACACCACAACAATAGGAAACACATTAAGAGAGCAGGAGATAGTGGAAGATGGCGGAGGATGATTTGTCAAATGTTGTAGGTGGTCCTGAAGAGATAGGTTTTAAGTTGACTTTTGAATGAACAGAGTGTATCAGAGTTTTGGATGGCCAGAGGGAGGGAGTTCCAGAGGGTAGGGGCGGCGATGGCGAAGGCTCTGTCCCCCAGGGTGCGATACTTGGTCTTGGTGATGGAGGTGAGAAGGTTGGCATCAGCGGAGCGTAGGCGGCAAGTGGGGGAGTGGCGATGGAGGAGACCTGTTATGTACGAGGGTGCAAAGTTGTTAAGCACTTTGTAGGTGGTGAGGAGAATCTTGAAATCGATGCATTGTTTTATTGGAAGCCAATGAAGTTGACGGAGGATGGGAGTAATGTGTTCTCTGGAGGGGGAGTTAGTAAGCAGTCGGGCAGCAGAGTTTTGTACATATTGCAATTTTTTAAGAATAGTGGAGGGGATACAGAATGCTATTGCAATAGTCAAGTCTGCAAGTGATGAAGGCATGGATGTGTGTCGAAGGCGTGCAATGTTGCAGAGGTGGAAGAAGGATGTTTTTCTGACGCTGTTTATGTGTGACTTTGTGAGAAGGTGAAATCCTCCCCCTTCTCACTGTCTCGCATTAGAGTAATTATTGGTATTATTATTATTATTATTATTATTATTATTATTATTATTATTATTATATTGTGTGTGTGTGTATATATATATATATATATATATTAGATTGGGCTGGTGTGAAGTTAGTCTTCCGTCCCGGTAGGGGGCAGTATGGTAAGGTAGCTTTAGGAAAATAATGTTCCCCCAACTAATGGTCTGGCCCATACGGCCTTGATTGGTCCAATTGCCATTTCCCTATTTAAAGGCTTCCTCATTTGGTGTTTGGAGGCTGAAGGTGGTGCTGGCTTGACGTGAGGCCAGTACAAGAGACGTATGTTTTGGTTAGGTTATGCTATGTTTTGTTATCTTAGTTTTTGTTTGCTGACTGATGCAGCCATTTCCTTTGCTTTTTTTTTTTTTTTTTGTGAATGTTTTAATGAGAATTTAACTTCACTGTTCTTAGTCCTGAGTCCATTGCCCTCATTTTTGCCCACACTCGCAATTTCCAGTTGGCCGTATCCCAGATACGTGGGGCGACCATGCCGGTCCCTCACAGACTTGAAGGAGAGCGTGGGGTCCATGATGATACCGAGGTTTCTGACCAGGGGGGATGGAATGACAGAGTGACCATCAATGCAAATTGAGAAGTTCTTGGAGGTGGGGATGATGGTTTTTGGGCCGAAGATGATAATTTGAGTTTTATTGCCGTTGCGTTAGAGGAGGTTGTGGTCCATCCAGGTTTTGATGTCAGTGAGACAGTTGGTGAGAGTGGATAGGATGGAGTCATTCTGATGACGTGTGTTGTTGTGATGATGCGATGAGGAAGTGTGGGAGCCGGTGTGTGAACTGCGATCACACCACAGCGATGGAATAGTATTTATAGCAGTGGAACTATACATACATTTACGGCGGGAACCTCGGTGAATGTAACAGGGACGGAGAAGTAGTTGAGAATTCTTTAGTGTGGCGATGAGTTCAGTGGAAGGAGGCATTTGGGGAAAAAGCCATGGCCGAGGCTGTGAAGAAGCAAACGCTGTTGGAGTTGGATGGTGGCCTCAACTGAGCGGCGATGAAAGACATCCGCCAGATGGGAGCTGGGTTGGCTCGAAAGGAAGGAAGTGGTCCGGCCAGAGCGAGGGCCAACGCAACCGTACCTGTAGAGGTGGAAGCCTGCCCCGGTTTAACTTCCACCAGGTTACAGCGATGGATCCTGTAGCAGAAGTCCAAGTGTCCAAGACGGCTGGTCGAAAAAGTAGGTCGCTAGCCTTTTAAAATAGGAAATCAGCACCAAAGAACTTAAAAATAATGTTCAGAGCGAGAAACGGCAGCCGGTGAGCAGCGGCAGCCAAAACGCACCAGCGTCCACCCCCTGTCAAGCAACTGTACGACTTCATGCATTAAACACGTAAAAAAAGAGAACTGGCGCACTTACAATAGGGAAAAGTGACTATATATAACTAGTAGACTTAGCTTAACTACTATAGACAAAAAAATCAACAAAATGTTCAATGCATTCATGAAAAATATTAAAAATACTGAATAAAAACAAGCCAGACAGAGCGGCGTTAGACTCGCCAGCGTCCCTGTTACTAGTTTCTAGTTAGTTATTGGAGTGTTATAATATCTCACTGTAGCCCACTAGTGCCTCTGTCATGCCAAATTTGTACCGGCTGCCAAATTTGTACCGGGCGCGTCATCCATACGTAATCCACTCCAAATCTGCCTGGCAACAGATGATCGCTTCGTCCGTTGCCTGGCAACGGACGATCGCGTCGAATGACGTGAACATTCGCGAACCTTCTATCTAGCGATCCGTTATCTGTATTGTGCTATTTCGTCCTTGACCTGCTTTAAACACTCAGTTTACTTGCTAAATTTGATTAAACAATTAAATACAACACAAATATAAAGTAAAAACAAGTGTTATCTGTAATGATATCAACATCAGTTATTAGACCGTCACACGGAGCATGCGCAGTTGGATTGGCGCGCTGCATGTTGATGTCTGTTCCAAGATACATCGTGTGTTTATTAATGAACCCAACAAAACATTACATTATCTAGCGATCCGTTAACTGTATTATGTTATTTAGTCTTTGGCAACATGAGCGCGAATGTTTTTTGAAACCTGCCCGGCAACGGACGACGCGATCATCTGCTGCCATGCAGGTTTGGAATGGATTACGTATGGATGACGTGCCCGGTACAAATTTGGCAGCCGGTACAAATTTGGCATGACACCTCCCCCAACCAGCAGAGCCCTGGAGGCGTGGGGGCGCCCAGCAGCATATCGGCCCGACAACTTGAGCGCGGCCATCTCAGGATCAGAGGCTTATCTGACGTTTATTTTTAACAGTTGTGTTGAATTGTGGTCCGGAGGTGCTGTTGTAAGGCGGTAGGAAAGGTGATTTTCCTTGTGTAGCGTGCGTGGCTTGCGTAACGTGTATCCAGGGCCCACACGGCATGTTCTGTCTCTCTGCACGCTTCTCTCTGCCCTTAAGATCTCACAACCTCCCTGGGATGTCAAGACAGGGAATCAGGGATCCTAGCGAGGATTATGTGTTTTCCCGTTTAAAGCAGAAACAGGACATAACAATAATCTTCTCAAACCCGACCAGTGGTTCAGCAGATGTGTTTTACCTACTCACCCTTATCCACTGTCTGACACACAAACACGCAGACACACACACAGGCACACAGACAGATTCACACACAAACACACACACAGACACACACACACACACACACACACACACACAAAGAAACTCACAGAAACACACACACATGCACAGAGACAGATAAACGAACACACATATACACACACACACACACACACACACACACACACACACACACACACACACACACACACACACACACACACACACACACACACACACACGACTTATGCAACAGATGGCCACACTAAGACAGAAAGACTGACACAGACACACACACAAACTCCAGCACATACACACCCACCCACATCCCTGCCGGCTGTGTCCTAATGCCGAGTGCCGGGATGTGAAATCCAATTAGGATGAGACAGCAGCCTCTTGGTGGGCCCTGTGTGACCCTGCTGAGCGAGTCCCTCCCCAGCAACGTGTCAGGGCTGTCTGAACGCCGACAGGCAGCTCACCTGGTTCAACAGGAACCACACACTGTGCTCACCTGGTTCAACGGGAACCAACCTGGTTCAACGGGAGCCACACACCGCGCTCACCTGGTTCAACGGGAACCACACACCGCGGTCACCTGGTTCAACAGGAACCACACACTGCGCTCACCTGGTTTACAGACGGGAACCACACACTGCGCTCACCTGGTTTACCGACGGGAACCACACACCGCGGTCACCTGGTTCAACGGGAACCACACACCGCGGTCACCTGGTTCAACTGGAACCACACACCGCGGTCACCTGGTTCAACTGGAACCACACACGCGGTCACCTGGTTCAACTGGAACCACACACCGCGGTCACCTGGTTCAACGGGAACCACACACCGCGGTCACCTGGTTCAATGGGAACCACACACCGCGGTCACCTGGTTCAACTGGAACCGCACACGCGGTCACCTGGTTCAACTGGAACCGCACACGCGGTCACCTGGTTCAACTGGAACCACACACGCGGTCACCTGGTTCAACTGGAACCGCACACGCGGTCACCTGGTTCAACGGGAACCACACACCGCGGTCACCTGGTTCAACGGGAACCACACACCGCGGTCACCTGGTTCAACGGGAACCACACACCGCGGTCACCTGGTTCAACGGGAACCACACACGCGGTCACCTGGTTCAACTGGAACCACACACGCGGTCACCTGGTTCAACTGGAACCACACACCGCGGTCACCTGGTTCAACGGGAACCACACACTGCGGTCACCTGGTTCAACTGGAACCACACACCGCGGTCACCTGGTTCAACGGGAACCACACACCGCGGTCACCTGGTTCAACGGGAACCACACACCGCGGTCACCTGGTTCAACGGGAACCACATACCGCGGTCACCTGGTTGGAAGTCTGCTGTCAGCGGGACTGAGGTGTTCACGTGGGAATGGATCAGGAGCGCAGAGTAATGGATGGGTGGAGTAAATTGGTTTGATGGATAGTGGATGGCGTGCGAGTGAGGTATTAAACGGTCAGCCTGTGGTTTCCCTCCTCGTTGTGAGGACTCTTCCTGGCCTTCCGTCTGTTTACATTGGAGTCCTCATTAACCTTTTTTATCCTGCTTTGATCAGATAACATGACCTGTCAATGAAGTCCCTTATTAACCGAGCTGTTAGTCCCTGCTCAGGGAACTGTGGTTACTGGAGAAAACCCAGATTATGATTTATCCAAAAACTGCAACATTTCTTCGCAAAAAAGCAAAGGTGCTCTTGGGCAGAAACGACACAACAAAGGGATTTGGACAAATGATTGACAATGGATGTTTTACAGAACCCAGTTGCAGTAACAATGGTTTGATCACCTAAACCTAAAACCTTGGTCACCAACCTTTTTGAACCTGAGAGCTACTTCATGGGTACTGAGTCATACGAAGGGCACCTAGATCTATACACTCTTCTGAAATAACAAATTTGCACAGTTTTCCTTTAGTTATATATTACTATTAATGATTAATGATACTCATCTATGTGAAGACATGTTAATTAATTAAGTAATGTTAATGATTTCTCACAATAATTATCAACAATGAAGGTGGGAAAGAGTTGTTCAAGAATGAGTAGTGCTATTTTTAGAACAGGCCTGCGGGCGCCTCATGTGGTCCTTGCGGGCGCCAAGGTGCCCGCGGGCACTGTGTTGGTGACCCCTGACCTAAACTGTATTGTCCTTTAAAAACTAACTTATCCTACAACTTACACCTCTAACCGGGATGGTCCGTGCATTTATACTGCCCCTGATAAATCGCAGGCTTATGCACCCCAAATTACCCACCCGGACCATACACACATTGGCTGTTTCATTCTGATGTAAATGCAATTAGACGGCTCCTTGGTTCCAGTGACGGGACTTGAGTAGAGTTGTTGCTGTGTTGTCTAGACAGAGACAACACAGCGATATCAACATGAGTAGTTCTATCTTGAGAGACAGTGAAATCTATGAGCTGCTGATCATGTGAGAGAAGGTGATGCAGTCACATTAAACAAAGATGGGGAAAGATGGTGCGATCTACAAGAAAGACGTTTTTTATCCTGTGGATAAAAAGCAAGTGGTCAGCAAAAGAAAGAATATGTTGGCGTTATTGAACTTGGAAATAGCTAATCACGTTTTTAGCCTACACTCAGATGCATACTCATTCTTGCATGCGAGTCTCTTGAATCATAAACTTGTTTTATCGTTTGTTGTATGCAAATTGTTCTAAAGAGGTCTACTCTCCGTGCTTCTCCAGTGAACCAAGAAAGCCTGCTCAGTGACGTCGGTTTACCACAGAGAAGAGAGTGAAATTGCCGGGCGTGCCAAGCTGCCGGGCGTAAAAAAGGCCTATTAGTGCTATTTTCTTGATAAATCCTTTTAAATAATTTAAAACACAAACAACAGCAATAATGTACACTTAACAGTGTTTTAAAATTCTGGTTTGAAGTTAAGAGACAGCAGTTAAGCTATAACGGCTAAATGACAACATCAAGACACTTTCACAACAACAACAACGACCGTGTGAGATGTGCTGCTCAACATCAACACCTCGTCTAAGCTAGCAGGCTGGCCTAGGAACGTGTTCCGTCCCGGTGGAAGCTACGAGCGCTTGTGCAGCTCGTCGTACATGAGAATGCGATCTCTTTATGAAGGATACACACGGTTAGGTCTCTAACTTCTGTTGACTCAATTTGGGAAAGCAAGCGTTCTCACACATATTTGCGTGGCAGTCAGTTTGACAATGATGGATTGAATGACCCAGTGGCGACTCTTGTGAAAGTTCATAACACTTAGTTTTCCTCATTGAATGATTAGAAATGATTGACCCCAACAATATTTGAATCCTTATCACATAAATGTATTAAAAGGCATTACATTGGTAGGGGGGGTAAGATGACCCAGTGGGTAAATTGACTCACCCCCTCTATTTAGGCAACAGTACAAATTTGTTGTGATTTGACCATCAATTCAGGAAGCACCCATAATTGATATCTGGCTGTGATGGAGAGAATCACATGGTAAAGTATAAGTATGTTTTTTCACTATGAACTTTTTTTTGCTTGTCAAAGTAAGTTTTTAACATATCAGGTATAATGACTGCTATGCCAAAGGAAATGTATCCACACGTACAAATATGTCATTCGTGTTGGTGACGTATTCGTGATTCCCAATGGTTTAAACCATTGGGAATAATTTACCTAAAGATAAGCCTGGATTGTTAAACAAGGCATTCTTTTCCAAAATGGTGGCTGTGGGGCAAAGTGAGCCAGTAAATGCACTGTGATGCACTGAAGTAAAGTTAAGTCTCGTATAAAATTTCAATGTAGCATTAAACAACTGATTTTGTTTTTCATATTTTAAACATTGTTGCAAAGCATTCATGCCAAGAAAGAGAGAGAAATGAGAGGGAGAAAGCAGCCACTTATGTCAAGGCTGAAAATCCATCAGAGAAGTGGCCAAATACTGAAATATTGACAGGTTTCATATTCTTTAAGTTACCTTAAGCAAATATATAAGACTATTTGGAAAAGGAAAATGCATTCAAATTGAAAAATTGTATTACCCCTACACTTGGGCAAGTTGAGCCACGACACCACTTTTCATTGAGAAGTCATATTTTCACAGACCTATGTCATAGATGCATTGTTATAATTTTGATTGACAGGCGACTTCCGTAAATAAAGCTATATATTTAATTTGACTTATTTTTCCTTGCACACTGAATTAGATATTAAAAATGTCTGGCTTGGAGGTAAATTTCGACTACAAATACTTTAGAGGAGAATCTGCTGCAGAATTGCCTACAGCATGACAATATGTGTCAAATCATCTTGCGTGACTACCAGTAAATCATATATAACTGTAAATAAATCCCATAGAAATTGTATTCAACAGAGCCCAGGGCTCTAATTATTTAAATGAGATGTACCATTTAAAATGGTAGAATTTAAATCTGGATCCAAGGGTTGGTTCCGAAGCATAGTCACGAGCAGATTATGTTATGTAATCACTGCCCCTCAGTAATAGGGACACTGCAGAGACGTTTGATATTTTGGCTGAATGAAATATTTCCACTTGAGATTTGAATATAGATAAGATACCAGAGAAGAGCTCTTATGTAGTTATTCATTTCAGTTATATTTACAAGTGTCCAATCATCAACCTACTTGCATACTTATCACAATTGCCTTCTCTCTCTCGCTCTCTAACTCCCTCGCTCTCTCGCTCCCTCACTCTATCAATCTCTCATATCCAAATGTGTGTGCTTGTGGTGGCTCATTGGTTAGACGGAAGGCTGTGGGTTCAAACCCCTCTGGAATATGTCTGTTTAGGCATTGCATGTTCTGCTCTATCAGTTAATGCTGGTTTTCTCCTTCCTCCAATGCCATGCTAGTTTGGATGCTTATCTCACCCTTAAATAAAGGCGAATCAAAGACGAAAAAGTTAAGTTATACAGGTTAAATACTCTTTGTATAAGTCTTGTATCACTCTGATTAAGACTCGAAGTAACTATTAGCATGTTCTTGGCACTTTGTCTTACAGCTCATATAATGATTTACTTCATTAAAATTGTACAATATAACTGTAATAATAGTATTTATGATGTTGCTTGAGCTGCGCGGTTTGACTGTGGCGTTTCAGCCAAAGGAGGAGGAAGGTGTTGCAGAGTTCTGGCTCCTCATCACCGTAACTCAACCCCCACTGTTGTCAGAAACACTGTGAAGCTTATTGAACTGAGCTGGTTTATTGTGTGTCGGAGCCCCCTGCCCCCCATCAGTCTCATAAGAATGATGCTGTTGGCTCTCTCCACTCTATGGCTCTATAAATGTAAGAGGCAAGGCAGCTTATCTTCATACATCTTACCCTCAAAGTACATCTCTTGGGCCCAGCCACCACTTGATAGATGTGCTGCTAATATATGTTGGCGGTTGGGAACGCACCACTCATTTGCACAGGAGTAGTAACTCCCTGAGAGATTGCTTAGTGCTCAAGAACTCGGAAAGAGAAACCTAACATTTAAACAAATTTCTCCTACGGGGGATTAAAAACGTTTTCTATCAATCTTATCATTTGGGTTGTGCTGCTACCGCCTGTATTTTGACACCATACTCTTTCGACAAACTCACGTTTTTACTAAATGATGTGAGCTAATTAGGTTTCTGAAACCCATTGTGAAGGTCTTTAGAAGAGAGCAGAATTAATGGGGCAGGATATTCTACTTCCTAGTTTGTTTGACTCCTAGCCAAAAGGTTCTGGGCTCAACCTGTGGGCATCCTTGAGCAAGAAGCCTAACACTTACTTGCTCATTATTGACATATCTCCAAAATAGAAAGTTACTAAATGGCAGTAATAATAGTAAAATAGGGCAGCGATAAGGATGGATCGTCTGCTGAATTGTTGCAATCATCACCATTTCTGAATTTACTCAGCAGAGCCAGGCTTATTGTAGAGATGCGCTGCCGACAGAGTTGATATATTGTTTTCTATGTTTCAGAATGACAGCTTGATGTTCAACTCTGCTGTTCCACCGCTTGCAAATATCGAAATCCTATTATATGGAATCGTCTGCCGCAGAATCATTAAAGAATGTATAGCGCCTTTCAACTTCTGTTTCAAGATTCATCATAAATAATGTTTTGATACAATATAGGCCCACAGTTTAACAGCAAACTAATCTTTGCAAATTCTAGTTGTTCAAAAAGTACCAATTCCCCGATTTTGATTGAAAGTATTTATTGTAAGGTTTTCAAATCATTCAAATCAGAGTCAGATAGATGCAAACATAAGCTACAAATGTTTTAATTAATTGATAGCATTGACCACAAGAAAAACCCTAATTAAGTTATTCTCAGGTATGCAACATAAAGAGAGCGCAACAATTGTGTTTATGCATGTTTATTTTTTCCCTTTAATTAGATCAATTTGATAACGGGTTTTATTTTGGCGTCTCCACTGTAATGATTTCTGGAACGGTACCCAAATGCTATAACAAACTCAAGAGGCTAGTGAAAACATACTTAAAAAAGGTAAGGCAAACAAAGAAAGGGCTGAAAATGAAAAAGACTTGAAAACAAGAGGTCACTTTCAAGACCACAAGACGAGGGGCGCCCAAGGGCTTCTGGCTATGATGACAGACCATCTGAACCCACGGATGGCCCTCTTAAAGAGACAAAACACCAGTGAACACCGGGAACTACTCACTCGATCAGGACTAAAAGGAGAAAGAAGGACATCTACAGGACAAAACTGAACACATTTTTTACTCATCTAAATTTATTGTAATTTTGTTCCTAATATAACAATTAGGGAAAAGGACAATACAGGGGCCCTTAACTGTGGTGACACTACAATGGTTAATGCATGCCTACTGGTGCATGTTGAGGGCCTGCCTCTGGCATTCAAAACAGCCTTCTTTGAAAAGCCTTCGCATGCAAATGTCATATTCCATTTAAAATAGCCTCTGAATCGGTGGTAACTACATTACTGTAAAGCTAAACAGCAGGTCTGGCATTTACTCTGAAACTGACGTACACCTCAACCCTTTCCCTTTCCCTTTCCCAGACAACTGTTTTTTTTCATTTATTTTTTCTCTGCCTTCTCCGTTACCATGGTAATCCACAGGATAGATAGATGGCATACAAACTGTTAATATTCATGTGCAGGCTTATTTATGAGCGGTCTGCTCAGATACACACATATCGTTTTCATAAAGATGGATCCGAGGATGACTTGGATCACTGTGTGAACTTTGAACCGGGAAGGAGTGAGAATATTGAATAAGCAAGGCTTGGGAGAGGAGAATCTGTACGTGAATCTGAATCTACATTGTTGACTCATTGTAGGTGATACTCTAGAGATAGCACAATATTGCAATATATGTCACCAAACTCCTAGATAGAAATGGATCTGTATTATTCTTTCACCACATTTGTCATAATTTATTTATTTACTTTGATTTATTAATTATTTGAATTATT
Organism: Gadus chalcogrammus; assembly: GCF_026213295.1. Lineage (NCBI taxonomy): Eukaryota > Metazoa > Chordata > Actinopteri > Gadiformes > Gadidae > Gadus > Gadus chalcogrammus. Next base: position 15,637,528 of record NC_079428.1, read on the forward strand.
TCTGAACCTTTTGCTTTTCCCCTCAACTAACTGTTGTATTCTATACTATTTTAACTGTCAGATGCTGTATTGTACTGTGTACTGTATGGCTCTGTAGGTGTTATATTTTTCACAATATTTTTTCATAAAAAACCTTTCTCAAATTAATACGATTAAACTTATATGAATAAAATATTGAGACATTTAGATGTTTGCCTGGTCTCTAATATTTAGTAGATTTCACACAAAGCAACAGATTTCCTTTTCATTTGGGAAAGGTTAATGCGCCATTTGCTAAATTCATTACACCACGCTGTCCATTACATCACTGTGTGTCATTGTATTTTCAAAGAGCACTGGGCAGTCTTACTGTGGCAATTGTGTCTTGAAAAAAGTATTGAAATGCTGACTCAGCTTTAAAAAATAAAACAATCTGACAAACAGACTATACCTATTAGTGTTACAGTAAATTCTGATACATACCGTTCTTCTCCATTTTGTTCTCTTTGGCGGAACCTATGGTGAAAAAGACCTGAAAGCCGCCACACACACAGTGAATTGAAGAGCCAGTCGGTTGCCCGCCACTTGTGGTTTGAATAAGGGGAAAGGAATGACACCCCACACCAGTTACCTTACAGTCATAACACTGGAAATGCAATGGATTACCTCATTGGGCCATAGTCACCATTGTGTTTTCTCATTCGGGCTACAGATCGTGCCATAACTGAGATTTGTTTTAACTAAAATCTTTGTAGATCTTTGAGATTGCTACTTAGGAGCAGGTAAGGTAATCTTGCTCAAGGGTGCCTTCAGGTAGGCGGTGGAATCTAACCCTGTTTCATTCTGCTGGGAGTGGGCCACCCTAAACACTGAGTTATGCTCCCCTCTTTTAAAAGTTGTATTGATTTAACTGACAATAACCCTCTTGAGTCTGATGGCATCAACACTTCAGGCAAAAGAAAGATCCCTGATATGTTTTCAGAAAAGCGATCCCATTTTCTCCCAAATGAAAATGTGTTCTCATGAGCTGCATGGCCTGGAGCTACTGGGGGGGTTCTTTGAGTTGCACAACGGAAGCAACTTTTGAACAATGTGTTCCCAGGAGTGGCTCAGAGGCCTCTTGATGCTGAGATCCTGGTTCTTCCAGAGGAGATGATGAGAGCAGGCAGGTACCATTGATTACTGTTCCCCTGCAGCTCTTTAGAGACTGGCTTTATAGTCCGAAGGACCCGGGAAACATCCCACAGATGTAAACCGTGATGCTATTTTCTACACTACTGCAATGAGCACCTCATATTGTGTCTGAAAGAGGCTTCATCATCTCCGTCAAAGATGGACCATCAACGTCATTGTTCTGTTTTTAGACCAATGGATGACGGAGATCCTGGACCAATGACCAAATGACGCTGGTCCAGGATGTCTCTTGCTTCTCCACAGTGTTTCAGTGGAAACAACGTTGATGTCGCAGGCTGGGAACTATTTGACGACATCTGTAGGAAGCGGTACTCTCTGATGTTAGAAAATAACCGAGCCAGATGGTTCCCCCTGAACAGGCGGATTCATATATTTGTTTTTTGCCCCTCTCTAAAGCCCTTTCTGCTGATATTTTGCTCAGTTAAAGGAACTCTTTGGTACTTTTGTCTCAGAATAATCCTCACCAAGTAGTGTCAGGTGCCACTCCAATCAACACTGTGTTCTGCAGCTCCACTGAGCGCTGCAGCACTTACTATTGCAATGATGGAATAAGTTAAGCGTATAAAATGTTGCAACCCTTTGGGGAAACATGGCATAAACACCTTCATATACATAATTTGTTTATAATAACGCTACATCACATTGATGTATTTATATTTTGGATTAATAATTCAGTAAAAACACTTCAGAAATATTGATGTGATATGACAGACTTTCAGGTCAATTAATCGTAGGTGTCATCCTATTTCAGCTGTCCATAGTGATGTACTGCTCACCTCAACGCTTATGCACCTCCACCGCCACCGTCGTAGCTCTCCCCCCATACTGCGTCTCCGACCCACTTCAACATGCTGCTGATGCTGGGCTAGTTCATTAGGGAGTCACTGATGATGGAGGGTGTAGCATTACATTGCTTAAGGATATGTGGAGAACATAAGCCTGCCACGCAGCCTGATGTGGATAAGGGAATAGACAGGACTATGAAATACAAGCCCTATCAGCGCTGTGTGGGGCCCCGGGCTGGGTGGGGGCTGGTGGGAGAAGTGTGTTATATATGCAGGATTTGCTCATGTTTGCTTACAGACAAGAGTGGATTCACTTTCTATATTCAGAGGAGACCATACTACACCTGGATGTCGATGTCGAAGTTGATTATATCAGAAAAGGAAGAAATCAAAACACAAATTCTCCCACACACACACACACACACACACACACACACACACACACACACACACACACACACACACACACACACACACACACACACACACACACACACACACACACACACACACACACACACATACACCAAGTCCCACGTGCAAAATGGGACACATATATAGAACCTCTTGTCTAGAGCCTCTGTCCCCTATTGGAAAAATTAAGCTAACCTGTCGTGTCTTTCTTCCATTTGGATTTCAAATCATACAGCAGCATTCCTGACTAACCCACCACATCCAAAATGTTTGTAAAGTATCCAAACTATGTTTTAATATTCTGCAGTTGTTGCCTGCAGTCTTATGCAGTGGGCAGCAAAGTGGGATTGCTAAGGGGCCACTACTCAACGGTATGTTAATGCTGTCCAGTTAAATTACCTCACCAGTTTCCGCAAAAGACTCAAGACTCACCTGTTCAGAGTCCACTTAGACTCTGCATAGACACCCGCTCCCACCCCTCGTATTTGTTGATTGTTGTACGTCCCGGTCCTTAATGTACGCATTTGTATGTCGTATTTAGTTATAGTACTTTATGTAGCATCTTATCCTAGCTGTCTTTGTTTTATACGGGGAATAGGTTAAAGGAGCATTTCACTGATACCGCAAGACTGCTTGAAAATCATTTCACACAACATTTCTAGTGAAGAGTATTAGTTGGTGAACTCAGTGAATTGTACTTCAGTTTTATCAACCCTCTGTTAGCTTAGCTTCAGACACTGTGGATGTTGGTTTCTGCTGGTGAAGTCCCACCCACTGGCACTACCCACCCCCTAGGGTGGGTCCACCCTAGGGGGTGGGACCCACTGACGCTACAGACTAGTGCTTGTAGTCTTACGAGAATCCTCCCCTCCACTTCCTATTTACTTCTACGCAAAAATCGTCATATTGCGTCATCTTAAACAGGAAGTGTTGGAGATCGATACGGATCTCTCCAGTATCTCCAGAAAATAAGGGAATGATGCACGACCATTCAAAAATATGAGTGGGTTTCTAACGATACAAAGCTTAATGGAAATGGGTGAAGTTTCCGTTTAACCTAGTAGAGAGTAACCTAGTATAGAGATTGTTAGTGCTTTGGACTTGATTCTATGAACATCCTTACTGCACCGATAGCTATATATTTTTTCACTGTCTTATGACAAATGCTGTTTTTGTAAGTCGATTTGGATAAAAGCGTCTGCTAAATGCCCTAAATGTGTATGTAAATTGAATAATCATAAATAAATAATGATAAACATTATCTTTATTTTTTAAGGTAATCGACGTGATGATGCTGTTAAGTATTGTTATATGGAGTCATTTTATACCAGGGTCTTTTGGGCAAAAGTCAAAGCTTTTGCATCTCCTGTTTTAACTGTGTTCTACAGCCGGTTCTTCAATAATACGGAGCCCCTTAGGTGACATGGAGGAGAAAAAAAAAATGAAGGGGAAAAAAAAAACGTGTTCTGGGGACAAACACTAACTACAGTTTTGCGAGATCTTGAGTTTGTTTTGCGAGATCTCGAGTTTATTTTGCGAGATCTTGACTTTGATTTGCGAGATTTCGAGTTTATTTTTGCGAGATCTTGACTTTGATTTGCGAGATCTCAAGTTTATTTTGCGAGATCTCGAGTTTGTTTTGCAAGATCTTGAATTTGTTTTGCGAGATCTTGACTTTGATTTACACTCTTGACAGTTACTTGGGGGGTGCAAGCACCGCCACTCAAAGGATTGAATCCTGGTGGGGGTTTCTTCGGCGGCAGTGTGCGGAGTTCTGGACCACTTTGATTTGCGAGATCTCGAGTTTATTTTTGCGAGATCTTGACTTTGATTTGCGAGATCTCGAGTTTATTTTGCGAGATCTCGAGTTTGTTTTGCAAGATCTTGAGTTTGTTTTGCGAGATCTTGACTTTGATTTACGAGATATTGAGTTTGTTTTGCGAGATCTCGAGTTTGTTTTGTGAGATCTCTATGCCTACGAGGGGCGCTAGAGCCGGCTCGGAGAGGCACTGAAACAAGGCTGCAGTTTCATATATTACCAGCAGGTGGCGAACAACCACAAAAAAAAAACAAGTTTATTTGGTTGCGCGCGAAATGCAGGCTAGGTTTTTGTGTTGGTGAAACAATAAGCAACAATGTCGTTTACGTTTGTTTGGTAAAAGTGATGGATAGACACATAGCACTTTATTTTGGGATGGGGCTCAAATACAATGACATTCAGTCGGCCTTAGACATGAGGCATGGTTACCGCATAAGCCTCAGACACCTTAAGAGGGGGATCGCCGGACTGGGGCTCAACCGCAGGACAGGCTACACGAATTTGGGTGTCTCGGTGGACTTCATCCAGGGCCAGCTACAACATTCGGGCCAGCTTCATGGCTACCGCTGGATGCATGAGAAGTGTCACCAACACGGACTACGGGTGAGGAAAGAGGACGTACGGTTGATCCTGAAGGAACTGGACCCGAGAGGTGTCAGGCAAAGGCAGACGGGACGTCTCCGGCGTCGCCAGTACTTTGCCAGAGGCCCAAATTTCATTTGGCATTTGGACAGCTACGATAAACTGAAACCATACGGTATATGTATCAATGGATGCATCGATGGCTTCTCCAGAAAGTTAATCTGGCTAAACGCTTACACCACCAACAGCGATCCTAGATTGATTGGGGGATACTACCATGAGGCAGTAGATCGTCTACAGGGCTGTCCCAGGGTTGTCCGAGGTGACCTGGGAACTGAAAACGGCTGTGTTAGTGCTTTTCAGCGTGCCCTTGTTGTCCCCACCCAGCCGGACACTCTTGACAGTTACTTGGGGGGTGCAAGCACCGCCACTCAAAGGATTGAATCCTGGTGGGGGTTTCTTCGGCGGCAGTGCGCGGAGTTCTGGACCGCATTATTCGGAGAGCTCAAGGACAACGGGCATTACGGTGGGGGATTCTTGGACAAAAGTCTCATCCAGTTCTGCTGCATGGGACTTATTCAGGTGAGTCAGTCTGAGGTGAGATGTGTGCATGTAGCCCTGTGTGTGGTGTGGTGTGATGTGCATGCCTTGAGAGATCATCGTGTGGTCCATCGTCCCTTTGACATTTACCTTTGGGGCATGTATCTGAATTGTCATTGTTTGAAAAAAAACGTTATTTTCCTTAAACCATCATGTTATAGTTGTGATTGTACACGACAGAAGTGCCTGAATGCCGCATGCCGTATGTTAAAGTGCTTTAGCTAGTGGAAGAGTTGGCTGAGAACTGTGGAAGTAGCCTAAGTAATTATGTCTGTCTTAGTTTACATTCTCTGAATTGTAACGCGTTACACAACCTAGCATTGGCTACGTTTGACTTACTCTCGTCATTATAAGTACTCTATGCCTAGTATTCTAAAGATTTACACATTGTCCCAAAGGTTCGCAGACAAGGCCCAAATGGCCACTTGACTGAGCACCTCTTCCCAGAATTGTTTAGTTTCATAAATGTAGCCTGAATAGAAGAGTAACAGTGCAAGTGACCCGCTAACATAGACATTTTATTGGTAATGCCTTGCATTACTACGGTGGCGCTGAGCATTCACCAAATAAAAAAAAGTTTCACAGCTAATGTAGCCGTTAGCACACTCAGGATCTCGTAATTACGAGATAATATCTCGTAATTACGAGATAAGGATCTCATAATTACGAGAAAATATCTCGTAATTACGAGATACGGATCTCGTAATTACGAGATACGGATCTCGTAATTACGAGATAAGGATCTCGTAATTACGAGATAAGATATCATATTTACGACATAAGGAACTCGTTTACGAGAAAAGGATCACGCCTCTCATTCATAAATAACGTTGCTGGCTAGCTGCAGGCCGGCAAAGATGACGCTATCCGACGCTATCGTATTTAATCTCCTGCTCGGGTTGAGGCAATGGGAAATATTGATGTTCCTTAAAAGTGAGGAGGGCATTAATATAAGTATGTCAACATTGCGCAGACATCTGAAGTCATTGGCCGGCAAAGATGACGCTATCCAACGCTATCGTACTTTATTTCCTGCTCGGGTTGAGGCATTGGGAAACATGGATGTTCCTTAAAAGTGAGGAGGGCATTAATATAAGTATGTCAACATTGCGCAGACATCTGAAGTCATTGGGACTGTTCAGGAGAAAAGCCCAGTCGGACCTGCTACAAGTGGCTCTCTTCCTGCAGGAGCAGTTGAACCAGTACGGGATGCTTGTTCCATCATTTGATGTGCCAAAGCCCCTCGAATATTGACGCGTTAATTGTTCAGTGGAACCCAGAAGTGGAAATGTTGTTGTCATGGTGGTTTAAAGGGCATGTGGCTGGCCCCTCACATTGCGGCTCTTAAAAGTTGAATACAGCAGTGCATTATGTGTTTAACTTTATACTATGAATTATTGTTCAGAAAACGTCTTACCTCAAGCTCTTTTCAAATTAATGAGCTAAATTGTTTTTATACAAATCAATAAAATATTGTTTTTGTGGGGAAATATAATTTTTGTCCCACTGCCCACATTAGATTTTGTTTTAATATTGGCTGTGACAGTATGTCACATAATTAATGCATTCAAATTTAAAATACTATGCAAAATACATAGTTAAGGCAAACCCTGTCAGTTGTTAATTTTTTTAAAAAAAAACTTCAATGAGCACATACCACTGACTGAAGTGATCTATTGCTTTTATACAACGGTTACTATTATGGCAAAACGAAAGTCATAGACACACTACATTAAAAAACAACAAGAAAGTCAAAGTAGCTGTTTTATTAAAGAATACAAAAAAGTAATCCCTCCTGGCTGCCTTCAAAATGCACGACGGTCGCTATGCAACACACTTTAGCGTCCCTCCGAGAGAAGGCTCGGCGAGAGCGGTTCGCCGTCAATTTATTAGGTCCGACTGGGCTTTTCTCCTGAACAGTCCCAATGCCTTCAGATGTCTGCGCAATGTTGACATACTTATATTAATGCCCTCCTCACTTTTAAGGAACATCCATATTTCCCAATGCCTCAACCCAAGCAGGAAATAAAGTACGATAGCGTCGGTGGCGTCATCTTTGCCGGCCAATGACTTCAGATGTCTGCGCAATGTTGACACTTATATTAATTCCCTCCTCACTTTTAAGGAACATCAATATTTCCCATTGCCTCAACCCGAGCAGGAGATTAAATACGATAGCGTCGGATAGTGTCATCTTTGCCGGCCTGCAGCAAGCCAGCAACGTTATTTATGAATGAGAGGCGTGATCCTTTTCTCGTAAACGAGTTCCTTATGTCGTAAATATGATATCTTATCTCGTAATTACGAGATCCTTATCTCATAATTACGAGATCCGTATCTCGTAATTACGAGATCCTGAGTGTGCTAACCGCTACATTAGCTGTGAAACTTTTTTTTAGTTGGTGAATGCGCAGCGCCACCGTACATTACTGCATGAAATCAACATCTAATCTGCAATAGCTTTCTTTTGTAATGAGTTTCACCCAACACTGCCACTAGGCCTGGCCTACTTGCCAGAGAGAACACACATGTTTATTACTATCGACTAAGCCTAAATTTGTATTATTTTTTAGACCGTTGATGTCTTACAAACTGGCCCTACATTGTTAAATCTGAGCATTTAGTTGTTCTCATTTCATGAATTTTACTACAAATGCTATTTACCTGTGTCTAAATAGTGAAATGACGTCTGTTGCTTGTGGTATGGATTTGGGGGCTTTAGGGGTGCTATGGGCTGACGGGGTTAACTATGCTGCAATCGGCCTAATATCATGTATGCCATCCCACAACTGTATAATGTTAGAGACCACCTTTGTCCTGTTCAGAGTGAACATCTGGGTGTATGCAAGACTGAGTGCATCTTTCGAGAGCCCATTCTCTGTGATCGAGATGTTTATTCACTCTGCAATGATATCATGGTCGAAGACGAAGACAGAACACAAAAGAGTCATTGCATGAGGAACTGCAGCATGTTTGAGGTACAAAAACGGGAGACATCACATTTATCAAAAATTCACTGGCACACCAAAATAGGAATGACAACTTTCTAAACATAGAACCCAGCAGAACCAACACAATCTCACTTGGTGATGTCATGTGAAACCATGCAAAAGGAGTTGACCATGAAAAGCCCAGAACAATTGAAATGGTCCAGAACAAAGTGGAAATGGTCTTAAATATCATGGTCTTTTTTATCTTCGCAAGCACTGGGGCTCTGGTAGCATAGTCGCATAGGCGTCGATTACGGGGGGGACGGGGGGGACATGTCCCCCCCACTATTTGAAAAACGAATTTTGTCCCCACCACTTTTAAAAATGTGTAAAAAAAAAAAAAAAAAAAAAAAAATCCCCACATAATCAACCGAAATCGTCGAGTCTAAAATCATGCGATAGGCGCGCTCGAAGACATCATTTATTAGATAGGCCTACCTAATAAACCGTTGGAACACACAAGACCAGAACCCATGGCAACGCCGGTAAACAAACCCCGACTCCCGAGAAGCCCAATCCCTATGAGCTCCCTGCGCTACGGCCATCCGGAGGCACACAGAGCTTTTGGCCGTGATATTATATATACAATTATATTATATTATATACTATTATATATAGAGCTCCGAGAGTCGCAAACGGCAACAATCACTTTCTCCTCCATGCTGCAGTACACCCCGGACTGCACTGCGCTGAGTTTGACGGTTGAACGCTGATTGGCTGTTACGTTACACATGTCACTCAGTGGCCACGCTGTTCAACGCTGATTGGCTGTCATCAAGCGAAATTCGTTTCAAAGTTGAAATTTTTCACGCCACAAATCCTCGTGAACGCGCTTGCCTGTGCACGGCGAAAGTGTAGCGCGACAAATCAAAAATATTCACCCGATACGCGTCTATACGTTCACTTTGTATGGGATCTTGTCGTCCCGTTGCATTTTGGGGTGAACGCACTGGAGAAGTTGCAAGACAGACAGCCAAAATTGACATTTTTATTCAGAAAATAGCCGGTCCTTTTGCTTCCTATAACCCTGCGTTCACACCAAAAGATGCATTTGCTGCCCGAACGCGGTGACGCCTGAGTTTTGCGGCGCGTCAAATCAAGTTTTGCGGCGCGTCAAAGGTTTGCGGCGCGTCAAAAGTTGAAATATATCAACTCGAGCAGCATTTGACGCGCCGCAAAATACGTGAACGCGCCCTTCGCCCGTGCCCGGCAGCGGGCACGGGCATGCCGCGCCGCAAATCAGATTTTGACGCGCCGCAAATCAAGTTTTGCTGCCCGTTTTCTCGGCAGCAAATGCTGCGGCAGCAAAGCAGCAACGCGTCTCTACATTCACTTTGAATGGGATCACGACGCGCGTCAACTTTTTGCATCTTTTGGTGTGAACGCAGGGTAAAAAGCATGTTTGTGACACTGGATATCGATATGGATACGTCATCTAGCCTGCATGTGGAGGGCCACATAAGGTAAGAAATTGGTTTACGTAAACTTTGCTGCTGGTTCTGTTTGCTCGTGAATCGTGATGACCTGGCCAAAGGTTACCCACGGTCCTAAGCGATTTTGATCTGATTCTGGTTGGTGCTCCAGTTAGTATGCGTTGTATATATAGATTGCAGCTAGTAGCAGCTAAACACGGTGCGATTGCTATGCCAATGTGGTTATAGTTGGTTTTGTCTGATTGAGATATGTGACGACTTGGAGCCTGGTAGGCCTATCCTGACATAAATATGTTCTCGCATAACCTGTGTGATTATCCTAAACTGAAGGGGATTTTATTTGCGGACAATTTTCTTATGATGTTGTAACGAGTGAAGTCTACATTGGTCCTTCGCAAGTGTTTACTGGTGGTCAGGATTTGGCAGATGCAATTCTCCTCTGGGTGCTTGTATTTTTATTTTTTTAATGCAGCATAACATGACCTTGAGCGTCTTCAAAAGGCTGATGCTCAGTACCTCGTTTCATTTCGTACCCCCTTTACAGTCTGGCATTGTTTGTCTGGTAAACTCTGTTGATGTCAAGATAAGTGTTAAATTGCCAACACTGTTCTTTGTCCTGTGTGTATTAGTATTAGGCCTACATATCCCGAGCCAATACCCTGGTGTTTCCAACGCTGTTTTGCAAAACAAGCCAAAACACAAACTGTGGTTTTCAACTTTTATTGTTCGAATAGGATCTTCATAGGGCTGGCCCGAATGCCATTTTTCAGGCTTCGAATACTCGTTGGTTTTTCCAAGCGAATATTCGAATACTCGTTCCAGAAAAAAACACCATCAAAAACAACATTAATAATCCTTATATACTCCCTGGAACCGATTTTGACAGTATCTGCATATTTTGTTGAAGATTTAATAGCTTTTGGAACGTTAATTACTAGGCCTAAGTAGGTTGAAGTTCCTTAGTTTTTCCCCGTGAAAGCGAACAGCTGTTGCTCCGTTCCAAATCAGCTGTTCTCTGTCATCTCAGCCCTTACGGGAGCTTTTCAATTCATCCTGGAACGTGCATCTTTTCAGGGAATTTGTACAATAAATCCATAACAAATACCGAATATTGATTGTCTTATGTGTCCATATTATATCCATTATAATGACCGGGTATTCCCAAGACGCTCACGCTCTGCAGCAAGCCAGTCACAGTTGATTGGCGCGGCGCTGTAGGCTACAGCGAACGTAAACAAACAACTAAGCTAAGGTTTTAAGTATTACTTTTCCTCCAGAGATCCCGCTAATGTTGTGTTATAAAGTAAAGGGAAACAAGATATCTATTCTTCCTCCACCTCTCTCGCTTCTCTGCTTGGTGTCGCTGACGCTTATAGTTTGCCTCCCTCGCTCTGGTAAAGTCACCTACGTGGAAAAAATAAATAACGAAGCTCCGAATACTGATTTAAGCTTCAAATACAAATTTTCCGAACCAGTATTCGAATATTCTAATAATTTCAACACCTGACAATACACTGTAGAGCATATTGTAATGCAGCGTTGAATGGATGAATAGCTTACATAAGGGTACCCAGCACTTTTCAGACCACACTCAAGCTTATGGTTATTGTCCCCACCACTTCTAAAAACAAACTGACGCCCTTGCATAGTCGTTAAGGAACCTGGCTAACATGCTAGTAGCCTGGAATTTGTGGTTTCGAAGCTGCCACCATTGTGCCCTTGAGCAAGGCACTTAACCTTAAGTTGCTCTTGGGGAGACTGGTAAATAAAAACTGTTAAATGATCTGTAAATGTAAAGCACTTAAAGCAAAATTTTGTTCAAATGTTAATGTTTTTTTTATCATTCAGGTGGGTGTTAAGAGTGCAGAGATGTATATGATCACAAAAAACCTCCTTCAAAAATGAGGGAATGTGATCCTGCAATTGCTTACTAAATGTGAAGCCTAATGCATACAGGCCTAGACTTTCTGTGATTCTAATGCCATCGTGGTCAAAAAGGGTATTCAAAGGAACCATCTATACTAACGTGCTAATTAGCAGTTTAAATCGCAAACTGGAGTTTAGAATCACAGCTATTCAGAATGAGCACTCCCAACATTTTATAAGATTGTTGGTTACATGCTTCCCTGAAATTTGCCCCTTTCTCATTAGGTACTATTAACATGAATTACTTGTAAAACATTTGAACATCTTATTTGGACTGTCACCTCATCCTCTGAAGCAGCCTCATAATCCGAACACCACTCTACTGTGTCTGACTCTGAGACTGCATTGGAATCTTTGACTCTCCTCGGGCTCGTGTCTTCTATGTCTGTAATGTCCAAATCAGAAGACTGCTCTGAAGCGGTGTCATCAACATTAATAATGAAGTCGGCCTCCTCTTGCCGATCACTGGGAATGTTGGTGGATGAGTCAGATGTTGCAGGGTCTGAAACAATGACATTCAGATTCTGCAACAAACACAAAAAAAATGCTTTAAGTCTTGCAACACATTACTTCACAATAAAAATGTACCTGGACGACTACACATTGTTCACTAAGTCAATTCTAACAAACACCAAAATACATCTGCTAAAGGGGAATTCAGTGTTATTTGACCCGTAACCCCATTGTTTGTGGTCACCATATACTGTCCATGGGAACATGAAAGAATAAAAGTAACAAACCCCTGTGCTTGGATCTTCTAAATCTTCAGTCGATGAGTCACTTTCGTCCTCCACAGAGAATTTGTCCTTTGAGCAGATGTAAAAACGGAGAAGCTTCAACTTTGTTGACTCATACAACTTGCCCACGGTCTCTTCCAACGGAATGCAATTTATTTTGAAGTCACGCACCTCAAAATCAAAAATATGTTGTGGCCCCTTGGTCGACGATCCATTTGGGAAAAACAGCTGTTTTCCGGTTTCTAGAACCTGCTCCACGGTAGTTTCTTTAGGAACCGTTGTGTGTCTAGTCCCACCACCATGCCTCGTTCTCACCTGGGTGTAGTCAGGTTTTGAATAGTGAAGCCACCCAATTTCAATCTTCCGTACCACCTTTTCTCCACTTTTGTTGCACTTTCTAGACAATCCATGCGATTCTGATGGCGTGTGACAATCCGTTTTCAACATCTTCCTGTCGCCTATCTTCTCCCTTATCCTCTCCAAAAGGGTCACTCTGTTAGGTGTATGGCGCTGCTGATGACAAAAAGAGACAACAGCTAGTCGATCGCCATAGGTTGGTATATATCGTGCAAGCTGCTCATCAGTCATCAGTGTAAGCACAGCCTTGTCAATCTGCAAGCAAAAATGTTGGAGAAAAGCAGTTAAAGAAACGCACATGCAGTGCAGAAACCAACAAACATGAACCATAAACCAATAGCCTAGTTAATTTGAGTGAACTGTATTTCACTTAACAGTCAGGTAATTCCAGGACCACCATATTACAACAGATCTTTAGTAGCAGTAGCACGAACTCCAAATCTTCACCCACCGACCAGTTAAATGTTAACTGCTAGTCTTGATACCGACACGACATGATTTCGAAACTGACATTTTTGTCCGTCCCCGTATTCATACGACGCTGAAATTAAAATCGTCATACGACGATTCAATTGCAAGATTACAGAAAGCATTACAAATACAATTCTAACTTTACTTCCATGCTCTAACATCAGGATCGAAAGACACGAGCGCTAACCACTTGAGCTAGTTAGCCTGCTATCAGTTAGCGGTTCACTCACTGGAATTATATGACACTTAACTACACATAGGCTACTGTTTGCCCAGGTTGGGTGACACAGCAAGCAACTTAAGAGCAGTTCCTTCCCACCTTATCTGTCTTCATGTGGTTTATCTTGTCCTGTGCCACGGCTCTGGCGATAAGGAAATTCTTCAGGTCTCCATTTTATGACCTTCTTAACCGTATATCTACGTTATTTACCGCCATCAACTGAAGTTGATTTTAAAAACCACGAAAGACAAAAAACTTTGATTTTTGAACTTTTTTAAAAAACTGATACTAACAATAATGTTCACATCTTATATCTTCACGTTTTTAGAAGAATTACGCAAAGGATAATATGTTCGACATCACTTTCGTCTCACCTAACCAGAGCCGACTTTAGAGTAAATTTCCCCCCCTGCTGGTAATATGAAGAACTACAACCAAATTTCAGTGGACTACACTCACACACCGACAAGTAGGCTACGCTAGGATTTGCGAGATATTGCAAATGAAACTCGAGGTCTCGCAAAACAAACTCGAAATCTCGCAATTCATTTTTTTTTCTCTCCTCCATGTCACCTAAGGGGCTCCGTACAATAAGGAATCTCTTCAGAGGGTAAACAGCTGTTCCGCTCCACAAAGATTTAATAGCTGATTCACAATGTGGAGCTACAAAACAAAACAGGTGATGCAATTCCCTCCAAAGCCTTGACCCCCCCACCCCCCCCCCCCCCCCGAGTCCACGATATTGGACTCGCTAGCTCCACACATCCCAATGAACCAACTGAGAACCACAAACCGCGTTCCTGGAACCGAACGCCATAGCAGATAAAGTAGAGAAATATAAATAATCTCCTGGCCCGGACGTTTTCTGTAAATCGCTTAGGGCTCTGGAGATGATTTCGTTTTTCGCTGAAAGGTGATGTAAATTTATCGCAGGATTTTCTTCCCTAGCCCCGACACCCCTGGATGTTTTTTTCCGGGGGATGTTGACAGGCTGTTCTGTTGTGTTCTGTCTTCAGTGGTCGGCGGGCCCTGAGCAGCAACGCTGTGCAATGTAAAGAGTTCTAGAACAAGTGATGAGGCATGTTTCTCAGTCCAATGGATTCGAGCTGAGATGGTTGAGCATGAAATAAGCCCCAGCAGCACTAGATCTGCATAAAGGTCCTATGGCACATGTATGTGTAGCTGTTTGTGTGTCTCTACATTTGTGTGTGTGTGTATTTCTATGTTGGTATGTAGGTTTGACCTGCTTTGGAATTCATACCCTCCAACATGAATAAACTGAAGCAGTGATGCAGACATCATTCGAGACCTTTCAATTCAAGTGATACTGGGGAGTCGTTTCTGATGTTATTTTCTGCCAAAGTAGGTTCTTCAGATCACATGGCTTTTGGTTTGATAGACAATGTTGCAACATTTCTGCATCAGCTATCTATGTGTATGGCTAGGGTTTTTCAAACTGTAGGGCGCGCCTCCCCTGGGGGGCGCCAGAGTTCTTCAGGGGGGGCGCCAGGCTGACGATTTCCAGAACACCAAAAAGGAGGACATTGTGCTGCATATCTTGAGGCAAGAATAATTACATAGGACTCTGTTGAACTCCCATCTACAATACAATTTGGTGTGGTTTATAGATGATGTTTGTGTGACTGAATAGGAAGAATATTAATGAAAAGTAAAAAAAAATGTTCCCAGTATTTGCATTTATTCAATACAATGAGGTGTTCAAAAACCAACCCATTCTTGGCGACTGGGTTGCAAAAACTGACCACTGAGATTAATCTTTGCAGATAAGTGCAGAGTGTCAAAAAGCATAACATTTGTGGACTGAAAAAGGTAACATAAATAATAAATAAAAATAACATTTTATGTAAGCAACAAAGGAGATTATAAAAACTGCTCAAAAAGTAAAGCATTTCTAAAGTGTTTCA
The DNA here is from genome assembly GCF_026213295.1 of Gadus chalcogrammus. Taxonomy (NCBI): domain Eukaryota; kingdom Metazoa; phylum Chordata; class Actinopteri; order Gadiformes; family Gadidae; genus Gadus; species Gadus chalcogrammus. Next base: position 15,652,960 of record NC_079428.1, read on the forward strand.
GTCTATTGGGGACTGGTTTTCAGTGTCTTCATCTGTATATGTGTGTGTGTGTGTGTGTGTGTGTGTGTGTGTGTGTGTGTGTGTGTGTGTGTGTGTGTGTGTGTGTGTGTGTGTGTGTGTGTGTGTGTGTGTGTGTGTGTGTTTCTAGACCAGACATCTCCAGTTTAGCCAGTGCTGGTTTGTTATAGCCTCTGAAGTGTCATTGCTGTCACAATAAGATTCCAACAATGCATGTTGTATGCCTTCCTCAAAGTGAAAATACCTCAGTACAATTGGAAATCATTTGGTAGTACCTTTGTTTGATGTGTCGGTTGTCACGGAAAAGGGCAGGTTGTTTTCTTTGATGTAATCTGTACGTATCCGTACAGAATAGGGCCCTTGGACATTCTCACACAAAGCCTTGGCGAGTCACTGAATATCCCTCGGCTCACTTTCACGCCACAGTCTACACCTCTGTACAACTGGTGATGCTCGTTTACAGCATGGTAAACCTTACACAGGTCAGCAGCAGTTATTTTGTTATCCAGGGGCGAAAAAATGCCCTCAGTCAAGAGGTACCTGCCGCAAGTCTTTTGCGTTTGTGCTTCTCCGTTCCCGCATGTCTTTCAATGCCAGCTTTACCCTGACTGCTTACATCAACATCACGATGACAGAGTATAAGCCATGAAATGAGACTCAACTGCTGTTTTTTATGTACTCTTTTTGTACTCTTTTATCCATTCGTCAATGTCTGGCGTTTTGGCAAGGAGCTAACTTTCTGTCAACGAAGCTGGCGTAGATATGACGTAGCCAGCACATGGAGCCTTGTCTACGGTTTTAACCAATGATATATCAGATATTTATCTGACACCACTCTTAGCCAATAATTAGTTTGACAAGAGATATAACGGCATTGGACGTTATGCTGCGTCCCACCAAATATTCTAGAACGCAGCTATTCAGGCCCAGTGCCTCAAAAAGGAGGACAAATACGCGTCCGGCCTGATGGCAGTAGCGTGCGTTGCCCCTTCATTTCGATAGGGCAGATATTACTGGCGTATTACCACAACCACAATTATTCTATATTTTTAACATGTATATTTTGAGCTACATTAAAACATATGTAGTTATTCCTCCATATTTTACTGTAACACTCAGGTGAAGAACATACAAATACATGTTGAAAAAAAAGAATAGGCTACAATGCCTTAACAATTCCACCCGAATATCTGATATCTGTCATTTCTGTCAATAAACAGCATAGGCTTAGCAAGTGCATTGCAAATAAATTAATGAAAAGTAGAAATAAAACGTAGATAGGCCTATACAGAACCCATTTGGCAACATCAAACAAACAGACATAGCTTATGAGAAGTCAACAATCGAGCTAGCAGACCTTCCATCATTTATACAGGAACTTGGCCCTGGTCACATGTGTGCAAGTTTCTCAATAACAGCTCTGTTTGAATCAGGTATGAAATCAGGTGTACAATTTAAATTTTTACAACAAAAAACTGTGTTTCTTTTTGAGCAACCACATAGGCATTTTTTCTTCTCATACCATGCTCGGGAGAAAGTTCTGTTGTACGTTTTTCCTCTATCCTTCATTTGTTGGTTAATACAAATATCCGGTTTGTCTGGTCCAAGTTGTTTGATGGCTAATTTATCTTCAAATTTTAACCTATCAAATGTTTTTTTTAAGACCAAGCACCCGAGTTTGGTGACACTGCCCTGGGAGTTTTTTACAGGAAGCTAAATGAACTGCGATCACAGAAGGTAATCTAGACAACCGAAGCGTCATATCAGGTGGCGTAACGCATAGCTAAGGCAGGTAAAACCCACAGAGGGAAAAAGAGAGAGGGAGAGTGAGAGAGGCGGTCCACCTGGGAACGATCATCGCTTTCCCCTCCTGACTTCTGTGATTGGCTGATAATGATGAGACGGTGGTGGTGGTACTAGTGACCATGATCTGTGTTGTGAGACTGCCAGTAGGGACCATACAGTGTCCTGCTGGTGTGATTTGGTTTGATTGGTGAGAGGTGGGCGGAGCCAACGTCTGCAAGCACCTCGTAGCGTCGTCATGGCAACCCGGTTTCAGAGTTTCCGAGGACGTGTGCTGTCGAGATGACATTTTGCCGTTCCACTCTCCCACTCCAATGTCGACCTCCCCTGTGCTGCGGCCTAATGGCCAACATCTCTAAAGGCTGTTGAAACCTTCAGCATGCCCTCCATCCGTCTGTAAAGCAGGTACACTGGTCAAAACTGCGATGTGCGCTCCTGTTCAATACGTAATCAAATATCAAAAGAAGTTATTATGTTTCCAAGGTTTTGAGATGTGATGGTTATCACAATGAAGGCCACAGCAGTAAACAGTGTATTGAAGAGGGCTTTTGAATGACCCACTCCTTCTGTCTTCAGACCGGCAACCCTGAGGTGAACTCATTCATATGGAAAAAGAGCACTTTACTACGTCACCATCGATGCTCCTATTGTTTGTCAAGGATCATGTATATGCATGCATCACACACACACACACACACACACACACACACACACGCACGCACGCACGTGTAGCCGGCCTTGACTTGCATCAGCTAATTCTGCGTTGTGTCAATGAGTCGGGAGACAACTGATTTGCCACAGGAGCTTTTATTCTGTGTGGGTCCTGTGTGGGAACACATTAATATATACGTGAGTGCTGTGATTGCTGTCCGTCTCACGAGCACTCTCTCTCCAGCAGGGCAACTCTCCGACTGGCGAACATGTCGCATTACGACATCAGAATTAACATGCCCACGGAACAAATGAAATTGAACAAAAATACCGCGAAATAAATAATACATAAAAACACACAAAAAGAGAGCTCACATACCAGTGTGGGAACACGTTAATATATACGTCAGTGCTGTGATTGCTGTTGCACTCTAAACAAGGGGACGCAAAAGGCGCCAAATCAAACAAAGACGGCCGAACTGAATATAAAAGTATTTTTACCCACTAAACAGAGCGTCCTTTAGTCAGAAACTAACAACCACAAACTCAAAATATTATTATTTACGTTTGTTTTATTTTTTGACCATGTTTTATTACTTAACATTAAAGGGGACCTTTTATGCTTTTTCGACATTAATGACCCATAAACGTTGTTATAATGATTGATAGTCATGTTTAACCATACTAAAGTGTCAAATAATGACGTACATGCATTTCGACGTATTCCCTGCTGACAGTCTGGGGTGGCTGTGCAGAGCGCTAAACACTCAGGACAACGATTGCGATTCACTTGTTCACATTTCCAATCAATCATTATAACAACGTTTATAGGTCATAAAAGTCAAAAAGCATAATAGGTCCCCTTTAATAAACCGGGAGCACTCTACATTCCTACCTCTCTCCAGCAGGGCAACTCTCCGACTGGAGAGGACGGCGCGGAAAAAACAGGAAGTGACTACACACAACCCAAAGTATTAAAATAAAAGCGTTCGAAACAAATATACATTCATACATAAAGGGAAAACAATAATTTAAAGGAATAAAATGATTATTGGTGAAATATAACATAACTATCCATAAACCGGTTACGCACGCACTCACACACACACACACACGTCATGTACTTCTTCCACCTGCCAGCAGGGATCAGCATCGTTTTACAAAATACTGCCATCATATAGTGTCCAGTGGCCTTTCTCCTCTTTAATTAATTAGATTGAATACATTTAAGTCTAAACCTCAAAGAAATAAACACTTTAGTACTATAATGGTAGTGTATTTAGTTCTAATAGGATGTAGCTCACACTGAAAATTATGTTTTATGAATGCTCATTAGACAGAATGAAAGGGGGAATGATTAGGCATAGATGGTATTTTATTTTCAAAACCTGTGTGTACTGTATTCATCTTAGAACCTACATCTTGGGTTTGTGGAACAATGACAGTAGCAGTTTAAATGTAAACACACAGGCCTGCACATGTAGGCAGGCATACACACACTCAAACTGTCACCACAGGGAAGTCAGCAAATGGGTGTAGAACCGTGTCTCCCAGTTCCACCACCAGCTTCCACTGCCCCCCCCCCCCCATCCCCAACACGATTATTCACAAGCAGGTAAACAAAGAACAAAACACACATCAGTATCGAATCGCTGACAGAGCAGGACCGCCCGCCACCACCCCCCCCGCCTTCAGACTGCTAATATACATCACACCGTTGTGTTTACGCTCATCATAACTGAAAACAATTACATCGCTCTCTCAACCCAAGCGGGACGCGACGTTGGGCTGTCGTCACATCCCCAGAGATTGCCTCTCCCGCATTAGATGAAGACGATCAATCTTTATATCCCATGGCCCTGACTCCCCCTCCCTCCTCCCTCGGTCGCTTTAGGTTGATCGCCTGCTGACAGCCTTATGAATTTCTATAGTGGTCTCTTCACACGCGGTGCTCGGCTGTCGACTCGCACGTCCCCAGGCCAGTTCGGTCAGTGCTTATGGCCGGTGTTCTGTCTTATGCTCCCTTGTCAGATTTTGCTGCCGTAGTGCGAATTGATAGCATAGTCTATCAAATCATGCTACCCTATGAGAAGATGCTTCCCTATGTGTTCGGTAGCATGTTTGATCTGCAGACCAATTGCCTCTATCCAACAACGCTCCCTCTGCAGAATCACGTTATTTTACATCACTACTCAAACTTTCGAGAGAGACGGCTATTGCTGTGGTAGACGCAGCTCTTTGGCATATTGACAGTAACGCCTCGTGCCCACTACCTCCGTCCGTTGACTGATCCCCATTGACTTTAAATGGGGACGGACGCGCAATGCACAATTGTGGATCCGTGCGCTGAAGGCTCCGTCAAAAAGTTGAAAAATGTTCAAGTTTTTCGGCAGCAACGGATCTGTCATCCAATCAGATCACGTATGCAAATTTAAGCACTGTGACACTACTCGGGCTCTGACGACCCTGGAAACCTCCCCCATCTGTCAGCCACGCCTTCTGAGTCCTTTGACTGACGGTGCAGTGGGCACGAGGCGTGTACATATTCACGCATACACATAATACTGCATGGATGTATACACATCCATACATATACACACACACTAAAATTCTACAGACGCATACACATGTCATAGCTGACACAGTGTAGCTGGAATGTGACACAATAAACAAAGAGCAACAATGTAGGACGTCCAAGAGGGACGGCAAACTTTTGCGCAACATTTTCTTCAATGAACAAAGTTTTCACCTTTGTCCAGAAATACCTTGCAGGTACTCTGTTATTTAGTTATTATCCCCCTGTTGCACTGATGTGACGATTCTGCGACCAGTAAACGGATGGCGTGTGTAGCTCGAACTAGTTGGCACGCTTTCAGATCTCTCAGTACCCAAATGGAGGAGTACTGCTAAATGAGTACGGCTCATTACGGCTCAGTCCAGACCCCGCCCACTTCTGGTGGTGGAAACGCGAACTGTGCCGTACATTTGCACACCGAACTGTCCCGCACCCGATGGAGAAACGCGCCATTAGACACATAGTCAAGACCAAAACACACACACCAACACGCACCCACGTGCATAGACACACGCAAGTACACACACACACACGAAGGCAAGCACACACACACAGACACACACACATAAACACATACACACACACATATAAAAACATACAAACAAACATACACAAAATTGGTGTGTGCAGACCATTGCTGTCAGGCCATGGTTAGATGTGCCAGAAGAGTAAGCATTGTTGTCTCAGGACATCTTCCTCAGCCCTTGGAGGTTTCATCTCCCACTCATGTTCCATGGATGGAAGGGACTCCCGTCCAGCAGAGCCATGTGCTGCATCTCCACCAGCCTGCTGGACGGGGCTTCAGGGGGAGGACAGCAAGTTAAGACACGCTGGCTGGCAAGCTGGCCTTTGATTATGTGGGGCTGCTCTGTGTGTGTGTGTGTGTGTGTGTGTGTGTTTGTCTGGAGATTGCTTGTGTGTTGGTAAAACTGTGTATTTCCTCGGTCTTGTAAGCAGCCTAGAGATAGCCCGCCCACATGATAGCCCGCCCACAAATTAAATATATATCTATATACATTATATTTATACAGTATATCTATCTACAGTATATATATGTACACAGTTTATAGTTGTCAACCTGGCAGCTAAAACTATGTTCTCTGTCACCTGGCCTTCCCTTCAGTTAGACATATATTTATATATTTACATATTTATATATATATAAGGCAATGTTCACATTGTATTAAAGTGGACTTTGAAGTGCTGCCGTTGGCTAGCGTGTCTCGGGTCTCTATGCCTCAGTTTAATTTTATCCATCTGCCAGGGTACATTGTCAGGCAGAATCTCTTAATTCCTCCACCTACACAGTTGTATTGTGCTGCTCTGCATTCTAAAGTGGTGTACATGCATGTGAGTGGCTCGCTGGATTTGTGAGTCAGAGGAGAATGTTTAGCGCTCACATCAGAGCCCACTGGTTTGATTCAGAGATCCATCCAGACACTCCAGAAGCTCATAGAGAAACATGACCATGATTGAAGACAGCTGGGACCATGGAAAGCAGCAATCAAAATGAACTTGGAATCTAATAAAAAGTAAATAAAAGTCTAAAATACAGACAATCAGTAGAACATTTCAAATGGCGTAAAGAAAGTCCTTTGAAACGCCTCTGCGATTCTCAAATAATGTAAGGCGTATTAATGGAAACTGGCAGGCGCTGATGCAACGTTGACCTCTGCTGGTACTAACATGCCAGCTCATAAGAGCTCAAAGCTCTTTTTTCACTTTGGCCATTGGGACAATATGGGCATCGAGATAATAATTTAACCAGGAGAAGACACTGATGCCTAATGAAAGGAAGATACAAAACAATCAAACATATTACAAAGTAAAGACCTGAAACCAGTCATCAGTATCAATGATAATAATAATACTAGTTATGGTAATAATAATAATTTATAATAATAATAATAATTACTAATAATTGCTTTTTTTCATCATTATCCTCATCATCATTAGAGAAGGTCTTGTGATTGAGTTTTGTGTTGATCATCAAATAAAACCATGAACTGTGAAAGACAGCTAAAAGGAAAGAATGTCTGATCTAAAGAGAGCAGCTGCGTGTCTGTGTGTAATGCAGTGGTTCAGTCTGATATAAAGACAGCAGCTGTCTCTGTGTAATGCAGTGGTTCAGTCTGATATAAAGACAGCAGCTGTCTCTGTGTAATGCAGTGGTTCAGTCTGATATAAAGAGAGCAGCTGTGTGTCTCAGTGTTATGCAGAGGTTCAGTCTGATGTAAAGACAGCAGCTGTCTCTGTGTAATGCAGTGGTTCAGTCTGATATAAAGACAGCAGCAGTCCTTCATTGTTTTTTTAGATTTGATATACAACTCCATGTTGTTACTGTTTGTGTTTTTTCTCTCCTCGTTCAGAGCTATACCCACTCTGCAGTAAACTAACAACGTGGCAGACCTGTGTACTGTGTTTGTTTGTGTTGCCTTGGTGAGTTGAATGTAACGCCATTAAAATATTCCAACGCCCTCATCATGTAGGAAGCATCACGTTGTTGTATTATTCATGGTGGCATCTAGAAACACGGTTTGGCTTCTCTCCGGTTTACATCTCTTGTGTGGTTTCTCCAGAAGAATAGCCAGCGATGTGGCAGTAGATAGACCTGGGTGGATAATATTGACAAAATAAGAATGGAGCTTTGCGAGACTATATCACAGTGAATTTAATGTGATGAATATAATCTATAACACGATTTAACCATGAGCGAAGTCCTGGGCAATATAAAGTCTCATTTTGCAATATCGATATTATATTGGTATCTTACCACCAACAGGGCGCCCACACTTTTCCTCTGGGATCACGGGGATACTAGCTAATCTTAGCACTCAACCCTACTCATCTCCGCGTGGCAAGATAATGTCACAATCACACTTCCCAGTGCTGCACCTGGGTCAACTACAGGTTCATATTTCATGGCCTCACCATCACCTAGCAACGCTGCTGGACCCTTACAGCCCACAACTTTAAATCGCAGTGCAGACCATCAGACCAGGAGAACAGCAGCGGCCTCAAGCCGGGCACAGCATTGACCTTGGCCCGGGGGCTGTTGTGCTGTAGATGGGGTCCAAGCAGACCAGATAATACCCGGCTCCCTGGACGACCCCTAGAGCGTGTTGCTAGAAGCAAAAGCTGACAGTGGTGGCGGCGCTGGGGCTTGGAGGGTTTTCTGGAAAGACCTCCTTCCTGTCCACTTGTGAACCTTGTTAAAATTCATGAGCCCGGCTGGATTGAATGCCAAGGTTTATGGTGCTGGGGCGTTGTTCCGCTAAGAACAGACCGAGAGAGAGGTGAACAGTGGTGGTGGGAGGGAGGAGGAGAGAAAAGTGAGAGAAGACAGATGTGTCAGAGTGATGACAAGTCTGGCGAAAGAGGGAGAACCGGGGGGGATATGAATTGCTATGGGGAAGAGGGGGGAAAAAACTTGGAGGAGACAGGAGAAATAAAAAAAAAGATAAATAACTAATAAATAGGTGGCAGTTATGCAGGGAGTTATGAAAGGGAAAGTTTTCTGCACCAAAACTAAGATGCTCGGAAGTAGGTGTTGAGGGAAGCTAAGCAACTCCTTGACAGAAAGAGTGGCGGTAAAAGAGAGAGAGTTGGATTGTGATGGATGGTGCAAAAAGTGCCGGGGAGCGGTTGATAGAGAGCGAGAGAGAGAGAGAGGAATAGGGGGAGGGAGAGAGCCAGAAACAGAGAGAAAGAGACAGGGAGAAACGGGGAAGCGATGTAAGTTGTGCAAATAAGAGGAGAGGGATGGAGTCAGCGAAAGTAAGCAAGCGACTGGCACACAGAGGAGGCGAGCTACTTACTAAGTGAATCGGACAAGGCTGAATGACAAAGAGTGTGAGAGAGAGAGAGAGAGAGAGATAGAGAGATATTGGGTGACACTCTTACTTAGTGAGACATTGGACGAAAAAGGAAAACACTGGGATTTGAAGCAACGAGTCAGGCCCATCCCACCAGCAGCACCCTCATCTCACACGCCAATTCATCACAGAGCCAGCAGGGGGCGGTGTTGCACTGAATGGGTCCACTGTTCATGGCTGATCAGACCAATGACTCTACAAATGAGAATGTGGTGGAAACATCCCATCTATTTGGGTCGAGAGTCTATGTCCCATCTATTTGGGTCGACACTCGACCCGATGTCCCATTAGAAATATCACCAGTGTAATTTTATCAATGCGAGAAACATTACAAATGTTAGACCCCTTCATTCGTGGGCTGACACAGGAAAAACACATGCATGTTTTTATAACCTCTAGGCTTGACTATTGCAAGTCTCTTGTTTTGTCCGCCCTAAATAGCTGTTTACTGGTGGAAACCTGTTCACAACAATGAAGGACAAGTACTGATGAAGCCTGGACAGAGGTCACATAAAACCTCTGCTAAGATCATTGCATTGGTTACATATCACTTTTAGTATTGGTTTTAAGATTATCTTACTAGTTAATGATTGCTGGGGCTGGTACCAGCCTATCCCTCAGATAGGACTTTGATATGTAGCTATCAGGGCCTTTAGATGCAGCTAGCCCCATAGTCCCCAATGGGGAGGCAGCTTGAAGCCATCTCGGTCTCTCAGATCTGAGAATCGTTTATTGTTTATCTTGTCCAAAACGACCCCTGCAAACGTTTAAGCCCCCTATCGACTGTAAAAAGCCCCCTATCGAATGTCAAGTTATATTTGCCAAAACAAAATGTAATTTGTTTTGTCAACTGGAAAATGCAACATTTAAGATGCATTCAGCATTAAAATGAAAAGATCCATTTTAACGGTTCCCTTTTATAAATACATTTGTTTAACAAGATAATCAGGCCACATGAATACCGCCTGCTAAACTCCATTCTTTTGAGTTCATTTTAAGGCTTATATTCAATAATCATTGTTTTACGCCATTCAGAGACTGTACTGCTCCCATGTATCTAAAATGACCACAATTGATGATTTGATTTCATAGCTTGAGTTGATATCTGCACCTACTAACTGATTTTCTGCCTCCATACAGAGTTTGGCAGCCAACAGGCTGTTGGCAGAAGACTGCTTGTGTTGTTTCAATACTGGGTGAAACCATGGCTAAGACATTGCAATTTTTTGGTTTAAAGGATAAGGTCGGCGTAATTCTGTGCTTTTCTTAAGCTGACAATAAAAAAACAAAAAGGGTGTTTCTGGGGTGCGTCGGTATCCTCTTGTGGAGCGATAGAGAACGAGGCCTGTATCTTTGATGGTGTAAAGTTGTGGGTCTCTTTTTGTTGCACTTGAACGTTTCATGCGTCTTCAAAAGAGCGACAGAGCAGCATCTCCTTTTCTGTATTGTACTCTTTCTTCGATATACCCTGGCTGCCTTTTCAAGCACTTTAAAAAGCCAAAGGTCACACTAACAATTCATCCAGAGGCTATTGAAGTCTTGGTTAACGCACAGAACTTCCTGTTTAACACTCAGGATCTTCTATTGTGGCTGCTCTCCTGTCTGAGCTCCCAGAGGACAGAACACAAAGAGGGGCTAATTAAGAAGGAGAGGGACATGAAGTAGGAGCACTAGTGGGGGATTTTGCACTTGGGATAGAGGGAACAAGAGAGAGTTCCTTCAGTCTACAGACACTTCAGTCCTGTAGCCTATGAGGTCTTGCTGGAGTATAGCGGCTTTAGGCTCAGCCTTTACATTGACTATCTCAATGTGTGCATTTACATTGTGTTTCTGCTGCAGAAAATGACTATAGTACTATGCTACTAACACTAATGTTTAGAACTGGAGTGCTACACAAAGTGATATAATGGATGTTATTAGGAGCACCATGCTTCTGATAGGCATCATATGCCCCAGAGATCTATAAAGCAACGACCATTATGAATTAAGTGCATTCCTTTTTTCATTCTTGACTCACAGCTGCGTCTTCAATGGAGGGCCAAAGCTCACTATGACCTTAAAGCAGGAGGGTAACATTGTTTAATTTAGCTGGTTGACTTTATTGATATTTCACTTTGCAGCTAGACAACAAATCAGAAAATGAACAGAGGATCATTCCAGGTTCACCAAGTCAAACTGAAACGTTTTGGCTCAGTTTCATACACATGAAAGGTCCACCCCTCCCCCACTGCAGGAGAAAAAAAAGAGGTGAAATATAGGCAGAACTACAACAGGTATTCTTGGCTTGTTGGCTGTCTGCTGAACAAGAAGGAGGGTCTCACTGGATTGTCCTCAACGGCAGAACAGGAAATAGGAACATTAAAATTAGCCGACCAAGGTTGTAAGCACGCGTCACATGTTGAGGGCTGGTTGGGAGCTAGCTTTAATTCTGAATGCAATCAGATAATCTGTACTAATCTATAGATGAGAACCCAGGGTGTACTTTTTTCATCTTCCCTGTACTAGCAGCGAAAGGCGACTCAAGCTGCAACCAACAGCAAAAGGAGGATTTAGGCTGCAATTTCTCCCAATGCACTTCCTGTTATTAACAACATGATGCGCTGCTTCCCTTCTCGCAAAATCAAAAAAAAGGAAGGAACAAGAAAGTTGCCACAGTAAATATTTTACATAAAAAGAACAACGGAACCAGTAAGGAAGGGAAACAAAGGTTGACCAAATGATACATACAAACTGCAGGTCTTTCGTTTTTCAGTTTTACCAAAAAAACGACTTAAATCCCTTTCATCCTCCACTCTTTGGATGATCGTTCAGTCAAATAAATATCCTGCCTGTGGCAATTCCATGCAGTCTCAGCATGCTAGCCTGGGACCAACATGTTCCAGGTTAACCAAGCAGATGAAAGTGGAACAGGGTCACTTCCGAGAGCTCCTGAGACATCTATTTCCGTTCCAGCTGAATCATAAGTAGGCAGAAAAAGAACCAGTTTCCCTCAAGACATGCACATCCAAGGTAAGAACATTTGGGTAATTGGGGTTAGCATCAGTTAGCCACTGCCCAGCTTTAGCGTGCTATCTTTATGGCTCCTCCCTGGTCTCCACCCTCTGGTGGGGAGTGCCCTGTCTTCCGATGGGGCATTGCAGAGGTCGATAGCTCTGGCTTTATGATCCCCCCAGCACAAATTAGATATCCTCTGCCACATTTACTGTGGCCGATAATTAGAAAAGGCTTACTTGACACTTTCCTAACGTGTGGCCCCTAGAGTGCAGACCTCGTGGCCATTAAAGTTCTCTTTAATTGCCTCCCGACTATCACACTGAAGTTTAAGCTCCCCTAGTGTCCTCCCTTTTGTTCTCTCCTTCCCTGTCTGTCTACTGTCCTTCCTTCCTATCTAATATACCCCTCCTCTCCCTGTTCCATAATCCCGAATACACAAGTCGTTAAGACAACTTAATGTGATTGAATGGGTTTTTGATGGTGCTTTCCAGAAGTAGCTTCTCAAGTCATTGTTAGTCGTATAGTTATGTGCTACTAATTTTTTTTTTAGAAAGAATCCCCTTGGATAATGAATTACTTTACAATTATTACAATTATGTCTGTCTGTTCAATAGTCGTGCGGAAGCATTAGCCTGTTGCGCACCAATTGAAATTAAAGCACGCTGCGTTTAGCTGCACACTCATCCATTGGTGTGCATTCTTAAGGTATAGCATTACGATCTTACGCAGATCTATTGCTGTGTACATCAACACAAATCCAACCAACCTTGGTTGGATCTGTTGAGCGCAAAAAATATATAACAATTTCAATATCACTTCAATTTACCAGATAGTAGCTCCAGACCGTAACCATGTCAGATTAACACAGAGAATAACCCACAGAGGACAAGTTAATGATAAGCACTCACACATCTACAAGTCTGGTTTGAAGTTTGGTTTGAAAACAAAATTCTCGGAGGCCATTACAGGGCCACAGCTGTGTGTTCTCTCTCTCTCTCTCTCTCTCTCTCTCTCTCTCTCTCTCTCTCTCTCTCTCTCTCTCTCTCTCTCTCTCTCTCTCTCTCTCTCTCTCTCTCGGTGTGGGTTGTACTTGTAATGTTAAGTTCCGCGGTATCCGACTTTGTCCGGCAAAAGTTTGTGCAAATGTGCCTCCCAATTAAAGGTGATGAGCATTAAAGCGGGTCCCCAAAGGTGATGAGATTTAAATAACTTATTTTAATAGGCATCGACTTACAGGGGTTCCCTAGCAATTATCACTCATGACCCACAGCAATTATTACCCGCTCCCACCGGACACGAGGCAATTTCCAGCTAATTGAGTGCTAAGCCAAGTTTGAGTGCTTGACCTTTGAGAGTGTTTGGGTGGTGGCGCAGGTTTTTTTTAAGGCCAAAAGACAACTCCTTGACTGTCTCCTTTTCACTTGTTGACCTCATGTGTGGTTTCAAGGGTTTTTCTATAATGACACAATGTTTTGTCTCTCACCAAGGGGGGGGGGGGGTGCATGCTTTGCCTCAGATGAAAGATCTGAAGGATCAATCCTCAATCCTCAAAACTGCCAGTGTTAGGGGTTCCATTCCCACTGGGGCCACTCAGTGTATCGTAAAATGCATCCAACAATGGTGTGTATATATATATATATATATATAAAATGATTACATTTTTTGAGAGAGGGATACACAATCGATGTAGGTAAAAAATTAAGATATTTATTTTTTTACAGATATTGGTCATTGCTTTGTTTTATTTATATATCTATATCTCAGGCATGAAAACGGGTTAGGAAAAAAAAGGTGAAGGTGAGAAGGATATTATCCCTCTAGGGGGGTCCGGGGTATCCTCCCCCGGTAGAATTTTTTTAATATTCTGTTCGAGCCTGCATGAGAGTTCAATGTTGTCATTAGCCGTTACGTCTTTCTGACCAAACGCAGTTCAAGGCCGACCTGGGCTGTACCACTTCGGGAGGGGGCGCTCAGTTACTCCCCTCTAGACAAAATCGAATTGGTTGCGACGTTGACCCGGCGCCCCCCAAAACGTTAACGGGCCACATGGAATTCTCCCAACTCTCCCGATTACCACTCTGCGTGTGCGTGCGTGCGTGACTGTGTGTGTGTGCAGGCGTTATTCAACTGCCTGGTAAACATGTAGGCCTACGGTAATATTCATACTGGTTTAAATAATGCATTTGATAGTAGGCTATTTCCCATCGTTGCTGAGCAAGAGTTTTGTTCGAAAGTTCAGTGATAGAAAACAAATAATAGCCCGGGCTATTGACGTTTTACGGTACCACTGTCATGCACCTACCCGATGTCAAGTGGACCGGGTTGAATTCACTGCGGGTCTCTCTTATATCCATCTTACCAAAGATATTTTGGTACTGTCCTTCTCAACACTCTCTGATCTCACTAAAAGGCTGGCAGCACAAAACAGCAATATCGAAAGAATACCGACATTGAATTTGCAACATTTTGCAACAAATTATTCGAAATCTGCCCATACATGGACACGGCAGAATTTTGCGGTTTTCACTCGCTACAATGTTGCATCTGTGGCTGCTGGTAATTCAATCACAAAGAAGTAAACTCTACGGGGCTACTTTCAGCATTATGATGTTTTTTTTTACGGCACAGCGATCCGGGGCTATTCCCAAAAGATCCGGGGCTATAGCCTCGAATGCCCAGGTCTAATGAGACGCCTGCTCGCGCATTCAAAGTTCTCCGTCGGGATGTCGGATACGCATTGCAATTCTCCGCCCGATCGATCTTATATGTTGACAACAAAATATTTGTAAATAGTTTTGTAAATAAACTTCCAAAGCTTTAAAAATCCTATTTGGTATTTTATTGGTCCTTTGCAAAGTAAACAACGTACAAAGTAAATAAGGTCAAACCGAGTAGCGTTTCCGGAAAGGATTTTGTTAGAGGACCAATCACAGCCCTTACCGTCTCGTTTGCGTCGACTGATAGTTAAAAAATATTGGATGCGCACGTAAACTACGTAGAGGTTCTCCGACAGGCTCTCCCTGTCTATTGCTGCGTTTTAATATCCATCCGTCTCGGAGGTCCGAGGACGTTGCCAAGCGAAACGCCCCTTTTCCTCGGACGGCGAACTCGCCATCTCGGTTGAACTCAGTGGTGACCGAGCAAAATTCCGAGACAGAATTCAAGATGGCTGCGCCCATTGTGACTTGAAGTATGAACTGTTTTCATTGTGCTTGGACCACTTTGGTGGTTAAAATTAGGGCTGCAACTAACGATTATTTTAATAATCGATTAATCTGTCGATTATTTTTTCGATTAATCGATGAATCGGATTGAAAAAAAATAAAAATAAAATTGGAATTGTGGGGAATTGTTTATTCAAAAACTGAACATTACTTCAAATTCACAGTGCAGACTGAAATGTAAAAACACCAGGTTATTGCTCCAACGTCCCGGAACTATTAAATGTAATATTAAATAATAAAAAGATTAAAAAAACATAACTGGGATAACACAAAAAAGAAACATACAATGTATGATATACTTTTATATGTATATAAGGGATGTCCATGGTCAAACCTATTGATACCATTTTCGAGACTCCTTGAAATAGAACTTGTAATATTGCTTTAATTGCTGATAAGATGATGATAGTTCAAGATAGGACATTAAACAGGTCATAATTAATTCTATCTTTACTATCTATTTTATATTACTGGGAAAACAAGTCTTCACCAAAATCTCATTTTTATTTATTTTTTTACTGCTGCATTTGAACGCATCAATCGTATTTCTGAGCCGACCTGAACACATCACATTTGACACTGTTTGTGACCATTGGTTAGTTTTTTTTTTTAAGCTAACTATCTCTATATCCTGCCGATTTTAACATGGATTTAAAAACTGCATTACTATTTTTAACTGACGGGACTTTCTACACCGTCCGGTTGCGTGATTACTACCGCTGCTTTGATTGACTGTTGATGCACGCGGTGCCGACTCCGAGCCCGTCTGGTGCACAACGTCTGCAGCAGCAGCAGCTGACAGAGTTTTCGGTTGGACTAGACGGATACTGAGTTGAAGGGTTTTTTTTTAACCCAAAGACAATGAAGGTACAACACTTTTATGTAGGCCTACAGTCCAGTTTTAAGATATGACCAAAATACAAGCTGTGGTCGCTCACACTGAAGCTCGCTGTGGGCGTGCATGAACCGTGAACCAACCTGTCGGCGGCTGGCTGTAAACAGTGCTGCGCCTATGAGTAACTTATTAATCGCGCGACACAACGACATTTAGTAATCAATTTTTATCGATTTTATCGATTCGTTGTTGCAGCCCTAGTTAAAATGGTAATTTCAATCACTCGTATTACTGCAATACCTTACTGCGTCCGTATCTCTGCCTATGTACACAAATATATTGTATTTGTGTACAGCACTTTGGTCAACTACTGTTGGTTTAAATGTGCTATATTAATAAACTTGACTTGACTTGACTATGGCCTATAGCCTACTTATTTTGGAGCGCCTGGTCCTCTGCCAATGCTACCGCGACAACAGCTTTCCGGGTGGCGTCCATGTTTTCCTGTGTGTGGGCGTGGCGTCAGATCCGAGATCCGAGTCGGTTCGCAGAGAATACTCGAACGCAGCATAAGTACAGCACTTTACGGAGGACTATAAACTGGCCGGCCTCTGAACCTACCCCCCCCCCCCCCAATCCCCATAAATATTTTTTCATCGAATCTACACGATCCATGTAGTCTGGTAGGAAGGGGGGGTTCCCATGCACCCGAAAGGTATATTTTTCTAACCAAGCTTTTTGTAATCCTTAAGGTGTCTATTAAAGGAATTTTGATGTTCCCCATGCAAATTATTGTCCCATGTATGATTTCTTTCACCATCTTTCGTGTCTGTGCTTGATTTTCGGCTGTGAAAAATGAAAACTTTAAATCTACATAGATCTTGAACAATACATTCTACAGACACAATCCACCCCATTTTCTCTTTGTCTTTGTATGAAGAATTGATAGAGATGAGGATTGTCATGATTAGATAATATATGGTGCATAAAAACTCAAATAAACACAAAAAAATTAACAAAATCGGTGACATTGGATCACTGGAACACCTCCCCTATGGACCCTATTGATATATGTTTTCTAACTTTTGTATTTTTACAGTCTTTAAGATGTCTCATAAACAAATGTTGATAATGCCCACTTGAAATATGGTCACGTGTATGTTTATTCTGGCTATATTGGTTGCCACCCTGGATTTCCAAAAATGCAAAAAAGTCACTGGTTTCATTCTCATCAGAGGAGGATGCCGCATAATCAGGGTCCTCCTCAAAAATTAACCTGTGTCTCAGGCAGATCCTCACATATATTTCTTACACCCTGAAAAATCTGTGACAGAACCTCAGTGGCAGCAAATCTTTTCCTGTCTGGTCATTTTCAAAATGTGTAGCTGAAGCACAAATGCAAAGAGCAATGTTGATTGAATTATCAAAGTTCCCACCCCCCATGCTGCAAGGATGATCAGAGTTATTATGAGAACTGTCAGAGTTCTCGCAGGAACTTTGCTTGCCCCACCCCCCATGCTGCAAGGATGATCAGAGTTATTATGAGAACTGTCAGAGTTCTCGCGGGAACTTTTCTTGCCCCACCCCCCCTCACACGCACACAGATGGACACACACACACACACACACACACACACACACACACACACACACACACACACACACACACACACACACACACACACACACACACACACACACACGAACATGTAGGTGCCCTCAGTATCATCCAACACTACAAAAGAGAACACACGCAATAGAAATTAGGATTGGATAGTTGGTGATCGTTGCTAATAATGCCCAAGTCTAAATCAAAGAAACACAAGAAAGAAAGAAATAGTGAGTCTGAAGAGTTTGCACCTGCTACAACGAAATCCAAGAGAGATGATGATGTCAAATCAGAAGACCATGGTCCTGAAACTTGTATTTTACATGTACATGACTTTGAGCATGAATATTTCACGCCACTCAGTAAAATTAAAGGGTCTGCAACTGACAAGCTGTATCTGCTACACAGCATTCGTGATAGACGTCTCCAAACAGCTATTGATTCACCGTTTCGCATGGAGGATGTCTGTAATCGTATTCCAGAGAGTCTTGAAGGTGCCAATTTAGAAGCAACTGGTTATCATCGAGTCTGCTACCAAAAGTTTACAAAGAACCAGGGACGCTTACAGGAAAGACCTAATGTAACATCTCAGCAAGCTTCAACATCACGCTCACCTCGTAAACCTCCTCTGCTAAGCAGCTGTTCCCCCCAGAGTGTATCTTCTGTGGAAAGCTGGAAGTGAAAGTGTTGGGAAAGACTGAACGATGCATCAAGTTCCCAGTATATAAGGCTAAGGAGGGAGCA
>NC_079428.1:15671386-15706386 GCF_026213295.1 Gadus chalcogrammus
ATCGCGGATACAAGCGGCCGAGGTGAGTTTTCTCAGAAGGGTGGCTGGCGTCTCCCTTAGGGATAGGGTGAGAAGCTCAGCCATCTGTGAGGAACTCGGATTACAGCCGCTGCTCCTTTACTTAGAAAGGAGTCAGCTGAGGTGGTTCGGGCATCTGGCAAGGATGCCCACTGGGCGCCTCCCTTGGGAGGTGTTTCAGGCACGTCCAGTGGGGAGGAGACCTCGGGGAAGACCCAGGACTAGGTGGAGAGATTATATCTCAACACTGGCCTGGGATCGCCTCGGGATCCCCCCGTCAGAGCTGGTCAATGTGGCCCGGGAAAGGGAAGTCTGGGGCCCCCTGCTTGAGCTGCTCCGACCCCGGATAAGCGGATGACGATGAGGATGATGAGGAAATAAAAATATCGTAATCCTTTTTTTATTTCATTAAGTCAGAATGTATTAAGATAAAAACTGAAAATAAAAATAGATTTGATAGTCCTTCAAATGCGCCATCAAGCAACCATCCTAATATAAAATAATCCTTTGCCAAGGGAGCAAAATATGCTCCCAAATCAAAAGAGGCAAAGGAATTAGATGAAGCAGTGGCATTTTTTATTGCAAAGGACATGATGCCTTTCCAAGTGGTTGAAAGCCTGGATTTAAGCATTTGATGCAGAAGACGGACCCACGCTACAAGCTGCCATCTCGGGTTTACTTTTCGGATTCAGAGATTCCCCAGATGTTTGAAAAGGTGTGTGCGGCTGTTCAGAAAAATGTGTCTGAGGGAGACCTGTGGACGAGCAGAACCCTACATCAGTTTAACCATCCAATACATCGCCCCGGATTGGAAGCTGATGTCCCACTGCTTGGAAACAATGTATTTCCTGGAAGACCACACCCACGCCCACATTTTCAGTATTCAGTATTCTCCAGGCTTGGAAAATACCAAAAGAGAAGATTGTCTGTTTCACAACAGATAATGCCTCCAACATGAGGAAGGCATTTGAAGATGACCAACATCCTTGGGTGTGGTTAGGGCGTTTTGGGAACAATCTAAATTTAGCCATCTCAAAAAAAAAAAAATATCGTATCGTGATATCGTGATATTCATTTTGATATCGTATCGTATCGTACTAAAAATGTAATATTGTTACATCCCTAGCCGTGACCAAAGTCCAGATGCTAATGAGACGCCACGCGCACACGCGTGGATACGCAAAGTGAGCTGGATGACATAGTCCTTGCGCGACCCTTCTTTCTTTATAGGTCCATGCCCTTCTTCCCCACAATAATGATTTTAAACAATGGCGGCAAGCGCTTCACGAGTGGGTTTACGTTGGTGCGATAGTGAAGTCGAGTGTTTACTTGAAATTTGGGCCGACGACAACATACACGTTGTTGTTCTCCATT
Source organism: Gadus chalcogrammus (assembly GCF_026213295.1). Classification (NCBI taxonomy): domain Eukaryota; kingdom Metazoa; phylum Chordata; class Actinopteri; order Gadiformes; family Gadidae; genus Gadus; species Gadus chalcogrammus. The sequence goes on from NC_079428.1 coordinate 15,672,779, forward strand.
GTTGTTAAGGCGGCGAGGACGCTTGGTGATGACGTATTTATCGTATTACGACGTGATGACGGATGTATGAAGGAGCAATCGTGCCCAGGCCACGGCCTTTGGGAGCAGTGTGACCACGGGCCTGCGGGGGGAGTGGGGAGGGGGGGAATCGTGCTGAATCTTCCTGCAGCACGGGACAGGCAAACTTGCCTAGTGCGAGTGCGCCCTTAATTTACACAAAAAACATCATTTTGCTTCACTTAAGGCAGGAAGTGTAGGAGGGAGGGGGCTCTGAAAACTACAAGCACCTCATTTTCAAACCCGCCTAGGGGGTGGGACCCACTGAAGCAACAGACCTATTACAGATCAGTGCCAGTGGGTGGGACTTAGAAGTGTATGATATAAACGGTATAGAGTACACTGCTGTGAATTTGCACTACGGTGCAAAAGAAGCAATGATGTAGTACCAGAGTCACAGTTGTTTATTCATAATATCATCCTGCGCACACAGCTTTTGGCCGTGTTCTATAAGATATTCTAGAACACTCTAGCTGGAGACCTGGAGCTCTATATCTAAATGATATAATATAATATATAGACATCTATAATATAATGTATAATACCACGGCCAAAAGCTGTGTGCGCCTATGGAAGATATTATGACTACACTACTGCGTAAAAAGCACATAATCAACTGTGGACGGTTTTTAGTGACTCCTCCTCTCCTGAATAACATATCCACCGGAGAAGGCTCACTCGGGTCACAAAACCCGCAACCGACCCGTGCTGTTCTGGCGCCCCACCCGATCCGCACCCATGTCCGACACAGTAGGCTACATGATTTTTCACCCGTTTCTGTGCAGGACTCTGGCAGAGATAACCCCCACTACGAGTCTTTCCTTTTTGTGAAAGTACCAGAGACGTCCAATAACCTGACGCATTCTTTAATTCATAATATCATCCGGAAGCGCACACAGATTTTTGCCGTGATATTACATATAATATTATATAGATACCTATACATTATATCATGTTATATTATTTAGATATAGAGCTCCGGGAGTCCGCAAACATTAACAATAACTTCTTCTCCATGCTGCAGTTCTCTCTGGACTGCAGGGAGTGAACGCTGATTGGCTGTTATGTTACGTCCCTCAGGGAGTGAACGCTGATTGGCTGTTGTGTTACGTCCCTCAGGGATTGAACGCTGTGGGAGTTGTCGTCTTCAATCCACATGCCCGAAAAAGTCACTGTCTGCCTTTTCTCGGTCAAGAAAACACTATATTAGAAATGTATGTTACTATTCGACTGCATATATATGACCCAGTTTCAATACAGATTCATGTCTTCACCGGTGAAATTCTCCTTTAAGTATAAAGTATAAAAGAATATAAGGTAAATATTGTTTCAATGGAGCCAAATGTTAAACACTGTATTGATATTACCTGGCCTTCCTTGGACAGCAAATGCCTGCATTCCGATGAGGCCCGACACCTCATTTACGTATAAGTGCCCCATCAAAGAGATGGCTGGCCCTCTTGCGGTTCCCCCTCCTTATGGTTTTAGAATGTTTATTCTGTAGGCTTCAACTTAGAAGTTTAAGTTAACTAATCCATACTCCTGTTAAAATCAGACACTACCAGCTTTATGATTATGACTATATATGCCACAGACAAATAAAGTGGTATTGTTAACTATTACAAATTCATGTTTTACTGTTTAAATGTATATTGCTTTTACAAGGCTCATCTCTTAAACATATGTGGTAAGTCATGACGACTTAAGATCAGGTTAATAAACAAGGCGATGAATGGCAGACCTCACTTCATATAACTGTAATATGTAATTCATGTGACTGAAATGTTTAATATGCAACCCTTTTGTACGTAATGCTTGAATTACTGAATAACATGTATTGTGGGCACCGTGGGCGGGAATATAAATGTTAATGGGGAACGGTAAGGGCCCGTAGTTTGTGATTGGTCAAGGAGGTCACAGATTTTGGGATTACCTCACAAAGCCTTGATCATTCAATCCAAGTCCTTCTCAACCTCTCTTTTTTTTTGTCTCGAGGATTAGACCGTGGGTTCGACGACACCAACCATATAGGCCTGCTGTGTTATTTGCAAACCTAATTATTATGTTTTGTGCTCTTCCATTTCATTTTCTACTTTAAATTTGAACTCTTCATCTTTCTTTCAGCTTGTTTGCTTAAATGACCACAGAGCCAACTAAATTCCAACATTGTATGCATTTCAAAAAGTATATCATCAATGCGTTTTGCAATACAACACAACAAGAATCAGGAAGTTGCTATCAAGGATGTCTGCTTGATGCTTGGCATGTGAATGTGAACATGCAAGTCAACAATCCCCCTTTTCTTCCAAAGTAATTTTACAATTCTAATTTTAGGTATTTATTAAATATCAAACATTTATTGGACTTCTTTCGCCTCAAAGGTCATTCGGTTGGTGCTCATGAATACTCCATGGTGACGTGGAATTAATTTAGTCCTTTTTTGAATTACGATTAGTTTCTTCTCTTTGCAAAAAGTTTTCTTCTGCGCTTTTCTCTCTTTTTGTGACCTACTTCAAAATGAATCCATCATTTGGTTTTAGATTTCTCTTGCTCTGAAAACTGTTTTTTAGAGCCGAGTGAAAAAGAATGATGTTGGTTCTCGTTCTCTATCTCTCTCACACTCCCAAACATGCGCACACTGAACATTCAAAAAGATTGGTCAAAAAATGCAAAATCACATAAATATATACACACACACACACACACACATACACACACACATACACACACAAACACAGAGGATAGAGTGACGTGGGCGGCGGTCATTGGAGGTCTCGGAGCGTGCAGCCTATTATCCATGGCAACAGCAGCCAGTGCAGGACCAGGTTCATCTGTTGTGCGCTGACTCAGCCCACCACGGAGCACAGGAAGTTGGACCTGCTGAACCCCCTAATCTCTGCCTCTACCCCCCCCTGGCAGGGTCAGCTGCAGCCCACCCTCCACCCTGGAAGGTGGAGGTTAACCCTGGGTCATGACACAGAGACGGGTACATACCATTGGCGGGACGGGGGTTGATAGACCCGGGTTTGATTTTCGGGGTAAACATTGTGTGTATATATGTGTGTGTGTGTGTGTGTGTGTGCATGTGCTTGTGTGTGCAATGCACAAACGTCTGTTTATATTGTTTTATAAATATATATATAGATGTATATGTATACACTGTATAGCCAATTCTACCCCACAAATATGAAAATGGTATAACAGTCAGCCGCCCAGTAACTAGGAGAGGAGAACATGCTGTTCTTCAAATACAGAAAAGACTACTTTTACGGCCTCTTGAGTACATTGACTTATTGAATATGATTTGGAATATGGTCTCTGATGGAACGTGATGATGGGGATCGAGTGGATTGGCAGCAAAACACAACAAACAAACTGGAGTCAACAGACAGAGCTAATGATAGGGAGTGGTGTGTAAAAAGCATAAAAAAGCAGTATTGAGAGATTAAGACAATTTGAGTTGAACCTTTTAAAAATGGTGGAACCGGTTGAGAACATACATTCAAAGGAACCTCCATGAGGACTAATGCTTGGACAGCATTTGGAAGGCAGATCGACAATTACGTATATCAGAAAAAGAAGATTGATAAGTAAACTCGGCACTTTATCATTATCAATGAGTCAAGAGAAGAGCAAAGCAACTATTTAGCAGATGTTAAAGATAATTCAACAACATATCATTTCTTATAAAGGGGTTCAAGGCAACATCAATTTCTCAGATAGTACTTTTTCAGAAATGCAGTGCTCCATATCATCTATCTATACATCCACACATCGCCTCGCGTCGCACCGTTGGTTTGGGTTGTGCATTCATTAGTCAAAAGGCATCAACGTGGAGAATGTCCCATCGCACAAACCTCACCGTCCCACGCCATGGAAGGCTGCACGTGGCGGGGTCGCCCTCAGAACCCCCCCCCCCTCTCTCTCTCTCTCTCGTTACACCTGTCAGTCACCGCTGATTGATGGCTGGAGATGTTTACCTAATTTACCGCTGTTTACCCCAGCAGCGATATATTCTCAGGGAAAAGCAGATGTGAGGTACAGTCTGGAGGAACTAATCTGAGGATTTGTGTTTTGAGATGTAGGTGCTGGTCTCCCAATACAGTTTCTGCATACCAAGAAGGTGGTTGAAACATGAATTGATAATATTGTGAAGGTCAGTGGGACTGATGTTAGAGTGCTGGTTGACTCTGAGTAACATGAAGCCCGCATTTATGAAGGTAGGAGTTACTTTGTTTGAGGAGATGAGTTCAAGCCTGGTTAGAAGCAGTCACCTACTACTACTGTATGTACTACTGTAGTACTTTGGACAAGATCCTGACGTCTCATCTTAATATCTAAAAGCAATCCCACTAATTGTATTTATACCACGGTCTGCGGGAATACTCGATTCTGATTGGATGCAGGGTGTGCACTAACTCCTGTTATACAACGGGGGACCTAAATCCAGCGATCTGATTGGTTCCCAACTGTTGTATAATGAGCGTATACATAACTGCTATGACGCCCGATCATTTTGTGAAAGTTTGCATATCACTCCGCGCCTGGAAGTAGAAACAGTTACAAAGTAAAACATATGTTGGATGATGGAGAGCGTGTAAATGTTGTTACTCCGGGAGTGAGCAAGGCGATGGAGAGACTAACGAAAGCTTAGGCACACGGCGAGTGAACTGCTCCATAGGATAAATTGCCGGCGAACCGCTCTATCGGAGCCTTCTCTCGGAGCCTTCTCTCGGAGGGACGCTAAAGTGTGTTGCATAGCGAACGTCGATGCATAGCGGCAGCCAGGAGGGACTACTTTTTTGTATTCTTTAATTAAACGGCTATTTTGACTTTCTTGGTTTCTTTTTAAATGTAGTGTGTCTATGACTTTCGTTTCGCCATAATAGTAACCGTTGTATAAAAGCAATAGATCACTTCAGTCAGTGGCATGTGCTCATTATACCACTGTGAAGGGGGTCGCCGGCCCTCCGCTGCGCGTCGGGGCCGGACAACGCCCCTTAACAGTGGTATAATGAGCACATACCACAGCCTGGCGTGATCTATTGCTTAAATACGGACACCTGGACAAGTAGTTCCGTCAAATTGTCTGTTTACCGTTCTCAATTAATGCGCTAGCTGGCGTATCGTCTCTAAAATAGTAGTAACCATAGCAACGGGAAACAAAACAAAGCTCAGCGGACTATTGCCGCTTTTCCACCGCACATGTAGCTCGACTCGACTCGACTCGACTCGACACAACTCGACACGACTCGACACGGCAGCTGCACGGTTCGTTTTCCACCGCAAATAGTACCTCCTGGACGTGGGCGGGGTCGGCTGCGCGAAAGGGCCGTGACGTAATTTTTTTACGCGACGCAAACAACACTTACGCAACCCACACATGGAGAGAACCCACATAACAACAATGGAGGACATGATAACATTACTATTATTAGCTGGCATGTTGAAGAAGTTGAAGAAGTGGAATATGTTGGCTGCGGCGCTGCTATGGCTGTTACCAGCATGGTTGCCATGTCGCTCTCGTGACTTCGTCACACTCTCTGGCCAATCAGTGGCCGGCCGTCTGCCGACGTCACCTTTTAGCATCGGCTCAGCCGCTTGGAACCTAGAGCGAGGCGGTACTAGAAAAAGCAGCCACTTCATGTACCAGATACCATGTTTCGCGGTGGAAACGCAAAAAATGCGAGCTGAGTTGAGTCGAGTCGAGTCGTGTCGAGCTTGTACCATGCAGTGGAAAAGCGGCATATAATACCTCCCGCTACCTCCCGTTCTAAAGTCGTAGCTATGGTCCGTCCTAATTACTGGAGGAGTGAACAACGTTTCCGTTGCATGAGAACCCAACGGGCGTGTAATGGTGGTTCCGGGTATTAGTCGGACCCTCAGGCGTAACCAGGGAAACAAATGTATGTTTTGTGGACAACTTTATATTCAGATTGTAAAACGCATGAAAATATAAATTAATGGTCTTAATTTGGTCACCGTTGGTAAGTGACCGTGGTATAAGCGGGATAATGCCCTTCGAGGTGTCCATTATCAGGAATTAACGGACTTCGCGGAGGCAACCGTCCTCCGCTTCGCATCGGACGGTTCACGCCTCCACGTCGTCCATTAATTCCTGATAATGGACACCTCGTCGGGCATTATCCCTTACGTATATACCATGCATTGAATTGATCACGAAGGACGATGCTGCGGTTGATGGTTTCAAAAATCTATTCTTCATGTGTTGTCACATGCTTTGTGAGGTTTTCAACACCTTGAGAATTGAAAAATAAGAAGGTTGTATCCCTGAAAAACATTGAATTATTCCAGTGGCTTAAAATGTAAACATCATTCTTCCTTCTGTACATTATTTTTTAAACCTGACGCTGTTCCTGATAGATAAAGAATCTTATTTTAAAACTATTCATAGAATGGGGTGCTGCAGAGTTGCAGCGACATGCAACATATTTCATTAAACCGGTTGTGGTTCTCTTATTTCCCCCCTCCCATCCTTATAAGTTTGTTCAGAAATTGTCCTACAGCCAACAGAGTAGGGGGAAGTTTTCTCTGTGGCACAGTGGCCAATGGTGGATGACATGTTAGTGTGGGGATATATAATATGTGGCGCTTTGGTCATGGTGTATGACATGTTAATGTGGGGATGTATTCTCTGTGGCAGAGTGGCCATGTTGGATGACCTGTTAGTGTGGGGATGTATTCTCTGTGGCGCTATGGTGGATGACATTTGAGTGTGGGGATGTATTGTCTGTGGTGAAGTGGCTATGTTTGATGACATGTTAGTATGGGAATTAGGGATGGGCATAATTAATCGATGCTCGATAATCGATCGTTAAGAAATGCGTCGATCAATTTATATTGTTATCGATCAAAAGGACGTTGTGTTGCATACTGTGAGTCTTGAAGCATTTAATTGAATATCACTATGTGGGAGAAATACCACCCTGCCGACTGGTGGAAAGTGAATGGAAGAAGGTTCCTGTCAAAGTTAGCGCGACAATACCTCTGCATCCCCGCAACTTCGGTCCCGTCAGAGCGGGTGTTTTCTGCTGCTGGACTGACAGTTACAAGGCTGCGTTCGCGTCTGACCCGCGAGCATGTTAACATGCTTATATTCCTAAATAAAAATATGTAGGCTGGAGTTATGCTATGGACAGTAGGGACAGTCACCACCGTATGTGAGTCGCTCTTTTTTTTCTTAATGTGTTGTCTCTCGCTCCGCTTTTCTTTCGGCTTGGTGCCTCTTGGAGTCGTTACATTTTGCCAAAACTGTGATATTTTAGCAACAAGTTCAGCCTTATGTTCAATAAGGTATTGCTTTTAGATAGACTAGTTCATGCAATTGTTTGTAAATGGGTGGCTCATCTTTTTGTTGCGAGCCTTTTCCGCGCGCCGGCTGCAGCCTATAGGCATTATGTGTCGGCCTTTTTCCCCCCGTTTTTTCAAAACAGTTATACCGTTTAATGCCCACTTTTAGCCTACTGCCTTTGTTTGATTATTGTTGTCCGATAAGTTGGCTACTTATTGTAATTGGAATAGGCTACAGATTTAGTCTTGTTGAATCGTTTCCAAACCTTTAACCTTAGGCGCATTGTTCAGACTTTACGAGCGCCGCATAGGCCTATAACCTATAATGCCTGTATTTATTATTTTAAAACTGTTAAACAGTTGTAGGTCTTCAAGTTAACTGTATTGTATTAATGTTGGCCCATACATTATTGTTGGAATAAAGATTTCATTGATAAAAACATGCTGCATTTTCTACCAACGGGAATTTCAATATAGCCTAGAAAAAAGTTAATGATTAATCGATAATTGATCGATAACTCTAGCGATGCTCGATCAAGGAAATTTCTTCAAATGCCCATCCCTAATGGGAATGTATTCTATGTTGCGCAGTGGCTATAGTGGATGACATGTTAGTGTGGGAATGTATTCTTTGTGGCGCAGTGGCTATGGTGGATGACATGTTAGTGTGGGAATGTTTTCTCTGTGGCGCAGTGGCCAATGTGGACGGTGGACGGTTGTGATGGTTAATGTACGTTAGTGTGGATTGCATGAACTAGCTTATTGATTGGCCAGCCGGGTTGATTAAAATGCATTGGAGGGGAAGGACTTCAACGAATGCTGCCGCTGCCACCACAAAATGGCGGCCCACCCTGACCTTTTCCAATGGTACATAAACTGTAAATTTTGATCGATGGTCATCCAATATCGTCCATCTGGCAGGGTGCTCTGTGTGTGTGTGTGTGTGTGTGTGTGTGTGTGTGTGTGTGTGTGTGTGTGTGTGTGTGTGTGTTATCTGTGTTTGAGTTTTGGTATATATGTGTCCCTGTGCTCAAGCCTGTTGGGTTTTCCATATAGGTAATAAATAAATAACACAGAGAGAGGGATTCTCAAACGGAAGCCGATAGAAAGAGAGACAGCCCGAGTTAACTTTAGTCAGCGAGAGAGAGATTCTTTGTGAGTATGCTAGTTTTGCATATGTAGGGCACATGAGCAGAAAGAATCTTGTCTGCAGAGATAAGGCCATCCAATGCCTTATCTGGATTGATCCAGAACAGATCTCTTATCTTTTACAGTTGCATACTCCATCAAGGATGTGTACGAGTCTCAATTCAGATTCCTTCCTTCCTCCGATGTGTAAGATAGGCTGTTTTAAAGGACTGCTGTGAGATCCAATCAGCTTTGATGCTCCCTGGAAGATAGAGATAGCATCCAAGCATGACCAATCCTTACCCTGCTCCTCTGGAATTATGCGTAATGTTGGAGTACGGCAGGGCTGTGTTCGCATTGTGTTTGTAGAAAGCCCCTTTCAAGGTGATTGGTTGCTTGACAGTTTACCTTTGCATGTCTCTTCCACCGTACATATTTGTGTGTTTGCCTTTGTGTGTGTGTGTGTGTGTGTGTGTGTGTGTGTGTGTTTGTGTCTGTGTGGGGATATAGGTGTGTGCATACATGAATGTGGGTGTACACTACAGTGTGTGTTTGTGAGCGAGTGTGCTATGCGTGCCCGTCTGATAGAGTGAGACAGTTGTTGAACGTAAATGTTATGACTGCATTGACTGCATGTATGTGGCACTTGGCCATATGTGGCCACCCAGAGCATTTCACATTTAGTGCCTCATATTCCTCCGTTCATACACACATCGATACCACTCAAGGCAGTGTCGAACATGTGAGGAGCAGCCGGCTCGTCAGGAGCAGTCAGGGTAAGGCAGTGAATTCCATGCTCAAATTCCGAACGCTCAGCCTCGGCATTGCCAAGGTTTTCCTTAAATGGAGCGTTAAAGCCCGGCCTTGCGTTGGCGCTATCCTGTAGCGGACCGCTCCGCTTTCCCGCTCCTCGTTGCTGCCCTCCAACTATTCCGTCTCTAACCTGCTTGATGCTAACCTCACGAAGTATGCAAATTATGCAAATACTCTGCCCCCCCCCCCCACGTACAATAATTCCTACTTTTAAGAATAAACTGAAAAAACAGCGCAGAGTGGAATGAAGTGAACTCCACCATTACCTTATTATTAAATTCCCTGGAGCCCCAAGGTGAGAGACCTGGACTCAGAACAACAGAGGGTGACCCGACTCTCTGCCCCCCCCCCCCCCCCCCCCCCCCCGTGTGTTTTCCTGTGCTCCTTATTCTCCTTCTCTTTTTTCCGATTGTCATAGATCATTGTTGACTAAGGCCTGCGAGGGGTCACTGCATTGGGCCATACAACTGTATTATGTTGGCATGGAGCTAAAATTGATATTGATTTCCTAGTTTGTGTTCCTGGGACTGGACATTATTCATTCAATAAGCTAGCCTGGAATACAAAGCCAAGGTGGAGGGAGGTGAGAGAGGCCTGGTGGAGTTCAGTGTATTTATCCTCCTGATGAAACTCCTTCAGTTCAGCTGCTGCTGCCTGGTGCTGTGTTCATGTCACGTTGGGAAGATAGATGAATGAAGCTAAGATGGATGGACGGGATGAATGAATGAATCGATGTAGATCTATATCTAGATGTATCCATGGATGGACAGAAAGCAGACAGATGCGTAGATACACAGATACTTAGACAGATTAACAGACGGCAAAGACGATTTCTGTGCTTCTGCGTTTCTATTTCCAATTGCTCAGAGGTCTGTTGGCTGTCACAAAGTTCCCGTATTTCCCACTCTAAGGGCTTGACAAGAACGCATTGACCTCCATCAGGGAGGATGGTAATTAGGTTTGGTCCCACTTGATGTGAATGCAGCACACTGCTGTGTCTGTGTGGGTGCTGGGGGGGTTGAGCTTGAGTGACTTCACCACGTGTTTTGTGACTTTGTTGAGGTAAGCATAAACGTTTTGGCCGGTCTCTTGTGGTCTGCAAGATACATGGTACTCACGGTAACATCACTGCACTCACACATACATAATACATAAAGGGTCATGTGGCTGCATACTCTGACAAACTGATAAACTGAAAAAAACACAAACCATACACATGTTGAACATGCATGAACACACATACATGCATGTACAGCTTTTGCACACTTTTGAACGTACGCAGGCAGACACCTACACACACAGTGATGTGGTCCTTTAGTTACAAGCGGCTTCCCTTTCACAAACAGGCTATCCACACACACACACACACACACACACACACACACACACACACACACACACACACACACACACACACACACACACACACACACACACACACTCTTTTTAGATACAAACTGCTGCCACCTCACTTCTAAAATATTGAGAGAAAGCTATGCATGTTTTATGTTATTCTTGCAGGGAGGGCAAAATATTTCCTCCAAGCATATGGCTGACCCTTTATGATTTATAGCCTAAGAAACAGTTCTGCAGAGCCAGCTTGGGTCGGTTGGCGGTCTAAACAACAGTAGCCCAGAAGCTGTTTGTCTTGATCGGTGGGCTGGCCAGACAGTGGCTGTAATTAAGGGATCTATTTTTTAACAAAAGAGCCCCAGTGTGCAGTACGAAGCTGCCATTGCGCTCCGTCTGCCTCATACATTAGCAATGAAAGCCATCTTCCTGATAGGACAGGAACGTTCGTGCCGTGCTGAAGAATCGAATGTCGGAAGCCATTTATTTAGTGCCGGTCTGGCACGCACTGACACACATGCACACACACGCACGCACACACACACACACACACACACACACACACACACACACACACACACACACACACACACACACACACACACACACACACACACACACACACACACAAAATAAATCTAAATCAAGCTAACCAGGTTATATGGTTGGACACAAGCAGAGTAAGACCAAAGGTATCCCTGCTCGAATCAGTGACTAAAACTTACTGAGACCGGCTAGCTAAGAGGTATATACTGTTCAAACATGTAGAAACAGTTTTAATGTTAACCTACCTTACCTGGCAGTAGGTACTGTTGTATCTGATGCCGATTCCCATCTTTATGTATTTTCATGTAACTCCTATAGCTACAAACAAACCACAGGCTTATATTATTTAGAATGGATTGTGTTGAAGACATTGAAGGAGCATGCAAGCACCAGAGCTGAATTTCTCAGCTCTGGTTCCGGAAGTAAATTTCCCATTCATTTTCAACGGCCACTTTTCATAAACTCGTTATAAAAATAGTTTTAAACCTGGAACAAAGTAAATCGTAGTCAAGGTAGTCGTGACCATGAAACATTTGATTCAGGGCAAAAAATAATTTGGAAAACAGAAGAGTGAATTTTTTTAAATGTTAAAACTGTATTAGTGTCTATACGATTATAGACATTATGATTTTATAGTTATAATTAAGATTATTTCAAAATTACAATAACCCTCCCTCTGCCGTCTCAGAGACCTGCAAGCCTCAGCCCGAGGATTGTGTACCCGATGTCAGCTTCATTGGGTTAGCCGGTTTTGCCATCGTTTTTCAAACGCTTACATTTATTGACACGTCGTCTTTGGGATCACTGTGCTGTACGGATTAAAGAGAGCTTTTTAACGCTTGCATTTTCACTTGTTGACCAATAAAGTACATGTACTAACATTCCGTTGCCGGGGCGGACTTGAGTGGGCAGAGATGCAGGGGGGAAAGAAAAAAACAAAACGGGAACAGCGCGGGACAAAACTACTCCCGTTCATGTACTAGAAACCCTTGGTGTGACCAGAGTGGTTCAACCACAGAGAAATCCACCGGCTCCAGGAATCCCACAGCAGCCGCTTTATCACCATCTCATCCTTATCCATTACCAAACCCAGCCCCCCTCTCTCATATCACTTATGTTCGTCTCCTCTGCCCTCTCCGATCTCTCCACTGTGATAAATGCATGTCCCCTTGCCTTAATTTGAATCATGTCCTTTTACCTAATGGAGGGATGATCTCAAGCTGGGAATGGGCGATACTATGATAAACTGTCTGTGCTCTCTGCCGGCTGGCCATCTGTCTACGTCCATGGGAAGGGTTTATCTGGATGGGCTCTCAGCTCAGTGTCCTGTTGCTCAACCCCTGTGGACACTGGGAGGTTTCCAGAAAACAATAGCGGCTATCCACCGTGCTATCAGCACTATAGATGAACACCATGCTGCCGGCCAAGCGGTAGCGCAGGCAAGGTTTATAATTATTTTCAGTGGGCAGCTGCGAGTGATTTCTACAGATCGAGATTGAGATCTTATTCTGTCTGTTTCGATAGGATTTGTCAAACAGAGAGCTTTGTATAAAAAAAAGTATGAGAAGAGAGAGAGTGAGTAGAACATCCAGTGGTACCAGGGTGATGCTGTGGGCTGACCTATAGTAAACCCTCACCTCCTGACCTGAGTATATAGAGGGTATAGCTGTGCTGTTGCTTTGCCAACCTTTGATTGTGTTGTTTTTGATCAAAGTATAATAAGGTTCAGTCAAGAATACAGTTTAGTTTAAGAGGATTTGGCCAGTAAATTTATACATTGTTGTATATGTTAAGTTGTAAATCAGCCATGATTTATGTTTAACTCACCCCCTCTCATGATGTAATAGGGCAGTTGGCGAGTCATTGATCATCCATATTCCAAACGAGTGTTGATAAGCTCCCATAGCTGTATCTTTACTGAATCTCTACTTTTGCCAAGTAGGTAGCTCTCTCAAATAGTGCCCACAAATAAACTAATCCAGAAGTTTTGATTCAGTGTTCACGCGTCACTGCACATGCTGACAGACTTGGACTGAATTGCCCCCATTTAGAACTAGGTACTGAATGTTAATTGTCCTGATCATGAGCACAGTGGTTAGCTCTGGATCAAACTGTGGGTTTAGCATTGCTTCGACCCTAGGTGGCAGTCCATTGCATTCAGGAACTGATCATTTTCATTCAGAAATGAATGCTGCTTTTCCAATCCATAACAAATCCCCCCTTCTTACCCTTGGGACTTATTGAATTGTCCATGTGTTCGAGAAAACGGCTATGTAAGCTTCTAAACTCAGTTAACATGAATCGGTTATTATAGACTATATACCTGTTTTACACAAACGCTGCTTGACTGAATATTGCGGCGGGCCAATGGTGAGGAGGTTGAGCGTTGTTGACACAATTTTGTGATCCTTTCACAGTTCTCACCCTCAGTCACTTTGGATAAAAGCTCTAGCCTGACTGAAATGCAAGTCTGGATGGAGTGTGGTGCAATGAATGGACAGTTCTGTGGGCAGCGGGTCTTAGGACATTGGTCCTTAAACAGCTGGTCTTAGGTCAGTGGTCTTCAAACAGGGGGTCTTAGGACAGTGGTCCTCAAACAGTGGGTCTTCGGACAGTGGTTTTCAAACAGTGGGTCTTGGATCATGAGTGCTTTGCAGCAGGGGATCTTTTCGGGGGTAGTTTTATGTCTTCAAAATATATATTTGCCCCGAAATGTATTGTCTTTTTTTCTTAGTGCATCAAATATTCAGGGGGCGCCCAGCATGGGCCAAAGCGTGGGCCACGTAACAACCGGATAAAAGTTTGGTGTTACAAAAATGAAATTGACGAAGCAGGTGAATCAGGATACACGATGTGGCGGGAGAACCACAAAAAGTTTCCCAAAATCGAACAGCAGCTTTCTGGTGGCACTGGGCAGCAGCAGCAGCAAGCTCTGCAGCACAGCCCTCTGTACCCTTCAGGAGCAATTAAGTCATAAATACTCTGACCAATCAGCCGGCCCTCCCGACTGAAATAGAAACCATGGCCTCCCACAGACCACGGCTCCACGGGGTCTCATAATAATAACAAACGCCGGGCCAGGGTGAAAATATGACTGGGAAATATGTTGTTTGCTCGCACGGCGATGGCATCGGCGGCCCGGGTTAGGCCCCCCCCCGCCGTGGTCTGCGGCGTTATGGGGGCTGCATTGCACAGTGGAGGGGGGAGTTTAGCATGGTGTCAAACCCACTGCAGCTCTCCATCACACAACCGCCCGCAGAATAAAGGGTTCTGTCTGCACCGCTGACAGCCTTCATATTTCACATGGCCCTGCAAAGTCATTCCATACGCCAAAACACATGCGTTTGGAGGGGGAAATATTTATTCCCCTGCACTCCCTTCATCCCCACCCTCAACTCCCTTTAACTCCCCTAGCCCAGTCGCTCTCACAGATATGAATATATATGAATATGGCAGATGGGGGATATTGCCTTGGTGGCTCCTGTTGCTCCTGTTATTGTTGTTGAGGTAATGGGGAAAAAGTCGAAGCAATCTTATGCTGCCGGGATGTTTTTGGCATTGCCTTGGCTCCGAGGAAGTCCCCCGGTAGATGCAGAACGTGAGCAATTATATGGTCCCTTTTATTTAGTTTAGAAATCGTTCATTTGTGTTTCATTCAAAGTGTAATCTCATTCCTTTTCCCCGTTGCCCCGCATTCTTTTGTTAAGTATTTCAGTTCATAATGATGAGTCTTTAGCCAGGAAATATAAAGCAGTCATTAAAGTTTATTTGAAACTTTTAGCGTTTGGATGTTATCCATTGCCTCGGAATGCACAACAGCCTAATTTATATCCACATTTGGACTCCGGCTGGGTCACAAGGTTTGTTGGCAGTATTTATGGCAGGTGTTTAAAGAGGCTTTAAATTCTACGTTAAAAACCGGCATTGAATCAAAAAAACGGGGAAAATGTTAAAACATGAACATAAAAGTAACAGAAGAGTGTGATGCTGTTGATACAGCCCGCTTTGTAAAACATGCTACAAACGCAGAGCTGCGCTATTTCTCCTGAAGGCTGTGGTGTTCCTCACAAGGTCGGTTGGTTCCTCATGAGGTCAAAGTCAGCCGGTGGTGGGTGAGTGGCGTGGATAAATTGAGGAAGTTTCCACAAGGTCCGTATCCCAGGGTTACATTTGAATTGCCGTCCGGGGAGTGGCACCCCTCGTCACACCTTCTGCTTCTGCTTCTGCTCGAGTCAACCAGCCATCGTCGATAGCAACGCACAGAACATAGGTTGCTAATGAGGCTAATCCATAAGCACTTTGTCAATATCCTTTCTGCATGGGTTCCAGGTCCGCCATAGAGAGACTTGCCATCAAGTTGGAGATAGAATTATTGCCCACCAGGCCATCGCACCAGTTTACATTTATCATCTGTGTTATCTCTATACGACATCACAGTGTTGGCGATACAACTGTTTTGACGGTTATCATATCTACATGTAATCATGCAGATACCTTTAGCTAGTAATGGTGGGTGGCAGGATATGATTTCATAATGTGAGCATCAACAATCGGTAAAGCGTCTGCTGGAGCAGGGTTTGAGTGATTGCATATCACCATGACAATGAGGGTTACAATTGGATGGACACAGGTTAAATGGTGTGTGGTATCACTGGCGGAGAAGATTGAGAGGGTGTGTCAAAGGCTCTGTTGAAAAAATCTGTTGTTCAATGTAATTGTTTTATAAATGCAAGTGATTTGTTACAACCATTTGAGTAAGTTTAATTTCTCTCTCTCCCTCTCTCTCTCTCTCTCTCTCTCTCTCTCTCTCTCTCTCTCTCTCTCTCTCTCTCTCTCTCTCTCTCTCTCTCGAATTTAAGCACATCAATGCACCGAATAAATGTACACACACACAGGCACACAACACATGAGCTGTTACTAATCATGGCCTACGGTCTGTCATGCTTGCCGTGTTAGCAGAATATTCTTGTTGAACCTTAGTCTGCCTTCCCTAATTAACCACCACAGGTAAATTAACACAGTTCCCTGTCTGACTTTACCAGAACCACTCCTTCCATTCACAATGCAAGCTCAGGGTTAATGAGGGTCAAATGAACCAACACCGCCTGTTATACATCTCAACACAGACCTAACGGGTCTGTTGCATCTACGCTACCGAGTGCTTTTATTTTAAAGTCAGCTTGTATTTTGTGTGCGCAAACAAATTATATTGGGAAAAGGTAGCGAATGGGTGCACGTGAGATGTGTGTGTTTAAGCAAATATGGAAGTGTGTGTGTGTGTTTTTGTTTATGCGTTCCTTTGAGCTTGTGTGCATGCGTGAGTTTGTTGTGTGTAAGCCTGTGTTTGTGTCTTCGTGTGCAACAGTGCAATGAAGCATGTTCGCAAATGATTACTAAATAAAGAATGATTAAAATAATTGTGTGTCTATGCGTGGGTAAAGAGAATGTGTGCGTGTGTCCTTGGTGGCCGGATGCACACTGATGCTATTTGATCCCACATGACGGTTCTTGTAAATCTCAATCACTTTACGTCCAGCTGACCGACGTCTGGCTCCTCATCTGAAGACACTCATCCACCGCCATCCATCCAGAATCATCCTTCACCAGCGAGCTGAGCCCCTCCCCATGCTCCCACAGTCCACAAGACAGACCCTTCTTCCTATTCACTCAGTGTGGAGAATCCCATTAGCGCAAAGGGGGGAAAACACTGGAAAACAAGATTAATTCAGCGCAAGATGAAACCCGTCCGACAGTTCTGGGGCAAAACAAACCGTCCGTTATGTGGAGGGCAGCGAAGAGGAGTTCATGTTTTATGCCCTGTTTACACTTACCCGATAGTGGGCCCCGATGGTGCCCGATGGCTAAATCAGCAGCTATCGTTATAACATCGGCAAATAGCGTGGTTGCATCGGGAAACACCGTTACTCTTCCCGGGAACATCGTTAGACAACGGGAAGAAATGCTCAATGATCGGGCAACATCGGCAAAGAACGAACATGTTTGTTAATTTTGGGTCTATCAGGGTAGAATCGGTTACCATGTGTTGCTATGGGCTAATCGGCTATAATCGGGAATAGAACGGGAGTATAACGTAAGACATCGCAAATCGTTCGGGAATTTTCCTGGGACATCGGCTATATTCGTTAATCTTCCGCGCTGTATCGTGTTTTATCGTCTTTATATCGGCAACCTCAACACACGAAAGACCCTCGAGAACCCTAGACAAATAACGATTGTGAGTGACCAGATTGTGTTAAGGAAGACCCTCAATCTGCCACTTGGGTATAAATAGGGGGTGATGGATGGATGTCCTACTTTTATAATAACAGGGTACTTCGCCCATTTAGAACCGGCGTTCTATTATTATAAAATCGCTATTGTAATATAAATAAATATATAAATAAATATCAGTCTAAACCAGTCTCCCCTTTGCCTTCTCCCGAAATGACGCCAAATGACGCCAAACGCACTTCGGGTGTCTTCCCTGGCATAAATCGTTATGTTATCGTTATAACATCGGGTATGTGTAAATGCTACCACGATAAATTGACCCGATCATACATTTTTAGCCCGATGTCACCCGAATCACCCCGACTTCCACATCGGTGGTCCATCGGCCATTAGCGGCCATTAGCTGGATGGTGTAAACGGGGCATTAACGTCTTCTGCTTGAGAGGTGGTGTTTGTCTGGCCAGAGGAGACCAGTGCCAGTGGGGTATACTACGAATCGCGCTGAACATACCCAGTCTTTCTTTTGATAACCTGGATTGACAAATATGAAACTCACAATCAGAGTTAAATGGTAGCACGAAGCTCACTTACGAGTGATTTATCAAGCAAGTTTTTCCGAATTACTTTTAATGCGCGTTCCCATAAAAGGGGCGTTTATCATGACATTTTGGTCCACTTTACAACATGGATAGATCAAGAGCATTATATTTCACAAGAGGAACAGAAAGTCATAATCAGATAACATTATGTGCAACACAGGCAACACAGGCAAAAAACAGCTGATCGTGTTAATTTGTCAGTGAAAAGATTTGGCATATTGTCTAAAAAATAACTTTGGCAAATACAGAATTAATAATAATAATAATAAAACATAGGTTTTATATAGCGCTTTTCTCGGTACCCAAAGACGCTTGAGAATACCCAAAGAATTGTTCGCCATTAATCCCAATAGAGTGATGATGATTTCAAAATGCAAAAGCGATGTCATTTATTCTATAATTTAGGGAATTCACTTTAAATACACCCTATGTAAGAATTTATAGCATATGTTTTCAATTGTTGAGAGGTAGCGGCGGTGGCGTAGTTGATTACTATAATACCTGAACACCAGCGACCGGGGTCAAATCTCGCCTGTCCATTATCGTGCCCTTTATCCCCATCTAGATGTGGTGCCAGCACGGCCTTGAGAACATGGGTTCAAGTTCGAAATAAGCCCAAAAATATAATTACATATCCTTTAGTGAATAAGTATAAGAATTGGGACTTTTAAACTACTCATAAATACGAATCACTTGGGAGACGAACCCTGCACGCAGAAATTCAAGACTGATGCGCTACCTCCACTCTGCCACTCTCTCAAGGAGGCGGAGGTTCTCTTTTCCTGAAAGTGTATAAAGTCCTTCCTTGACAGTTTGAGTGGGCAAAAATCTAGGAAACACCTCAAACATATTTAGCAATATATTGAGCGTAGCTACAACCTTGCGAATAGCACGGCACACCGTATTCTTTTGAAACAGTAAGTGCCCATCTTCTTTGTGTAGCATTGCCTACATAAGGTCCAAAAAGGACGATCAAGATTACATGCTACCATTCCGATATGCGATTCTCCATATTCCTACTTTCAAAATTTGAGGTTCAGGAAAGCAGTTCATGAATTATTTCAGTATTATTTATCTGTAATTTATTTGATTAATTCAAAATATTGGTCGTGATGATGTATGAAATAACCCATACCAAAAAAATTATGACGGCATTTTACAAGTGTGGTACGAGTGGCGGGGCGTTATTTAACATGCCCGGTATGAAAGGTTTCTAAGACTGGGAATGTTTAAATATTCTACAAAATTTAAAACTGAATAATTTATTTGTTAGAGTTGGATTTAAACTCATTGCAGGTCCACTTTTGGAGTGGATTGGACGAACATTGGAACGGATTATTTGGAGTGCCGCGGCAGAACAAAAGGAATGGGCGCAGTTAACTTGGTATCGGCCCAAAGGCAATACAATGTGCTTAACAAAGGAGAAAGGCGAGAATATAGCCTAGACCCACCCCTTTCCACAAAAAATCCATAGAAGGCAAATCCATTAAACATATCCGTGACATATTGTTAATAAAAACATTAAACAAAAAAAAGAAGATGAATATCCCCTGACCTTGGAGATAGTCTTATAGATAGATAGTCTTATACTTATTTTTCTAGAATCTCCAACGAGTTTAAGGGAATTAAATTAAGGGAATGCTGAATTTCAGCATTCCCTTAAAGCTATACTGTACGATGTGAGAGAGCTAGCATGATTTGAAATTAGCTTCTCTTCGGAGTTCCGTTTAACTCCTCCCCCACCCTTCAGGACTCCCTGCCCCCACCCCTCGACACAGAGCCGTGCACGAGCGCTGCTGCTGCTTACGGGTTACTTCAACGGCAACCATTGCGTCACTTTTCAGGCCATTCAACTCCCTCAGCTGTCGCCATCGCTGAAAAGCTAATCCAATATTTATTCTCGTTTTTCCTCGAGCAGTCTCCAACTTCTTTTTTGTTGCTGCCTTTTCAGTTTCTGTCTTTCTTTTTCTTGCCTTTTTAAAAGGATGAACCGGGGCAAGTAACGGTGGCAGTGGTAACTTCAGTTGTTTCTCTTCCATTGTGTGAACGTTCTAGGCTCACTAGTCCACTATCATGAACTACTATGACAACAACGCTTTCTTTGCCCTCCGTGAACGCGCTCAGGCCGGCTCAGGCTCGTACACAGAGGGGAGAGAACGCACAGGCTTGTGATTGGTTCTTTAGATTCGGGTACAGTGTCTCCGATTGGTAAGCATTTTAACAGGTTTATAGCAGATACAGAATTCGTTTTTTTTTCGCTTCTTTTTCATTGCCCATAAGTTATTTATTGCTGTCAGGATGTAAAAAACAATTTCAACAACATATTAAAAAGTGCATATTACTGGATCCCGTACAATATGCCTTTAATTTATGGCCTCAGTGCGCAAAGACAGGCGGGATTTCCGACAGTCCTTTTACAGTAAACCACTTCACAATGAAAGTTCAAATAACCCCCAGGGCCCTATCTTGCATCCGGCACAATTGACTTTTTCCCTGGCGCATGTGTCGTTACTAGTTTGCAACTGGCGCAGAGGGTTCTTTTCCCTCCTGCGCCATGCGTCGGTAAATTAGGGAATGATCTTGCGACCCAAGGGGCGGTTTGGCGAAAGGAGGAGGCGTGTTCTGGCGCAAACGTTCCCTGGTGCTATTTTGCAGTTTCAGAAACCACTTGCGCCACAAACCAGGAAATACCTGGTTTAAAGTATTTTGTCTTGTGGACTGTGGGAGCATGGGGAGGGGCTCAGCTCGCTGGTGAAGGATGATTCTGGATGGATGGCGGTGGATATTTTCTTGAAACAGACATCGTGTACATGAGTATTTGATCGTGAGAAAACATTGTTTTACCGCAAGGGAGTATTAAAAAGAATGAATGAATGCGGGGGCGCGTGTGTGTATGTGCAAATTAATTAATGAATGCGGGCGCGAGTGTGTGCGTCCATCTGTATAAACAAACACACGCAAAGTAAACACGTAACGCATAATACAGTCCATGGCAATGAAAATGAACGAGGGGACACATGCATATTAGGAACACAAGTCGATAACGATAATGCATACAATACTGATAAGAAACAATGTTTATAATGTATTGCGTATATCATTAAATAGAACCACAGTTACAGCATATCATGTGTGTTAAGTTTTCTTTGCCGAAATTTATTTGAGGACTCAGTATTTCTGAAGTTGTGGAAGAAAACCTTATTCCATGTGTGAATTAGGCCATATTATTTGGCCATAAACTGAGCTATTTGAAGCTTGAAATTCATGTGCATCTGTCTCATCGGAGACTGCAGACGCGCTGTTAAAAATATCAACTTGTCAGATTCAAATGTGCTCATGGCTCGTAAAGGGGATGGGAGCTGGCACTCTGATTGGTTTATTGCACGTTACGCCCAAACCACACCTACGGGTAATTAGGCTACTTCAGACCAACCCTTTTTAGATTTGCACCGGGCGCAAAAGTCATTTTTGCGCCGGTAGAAAAGCGACATCGCCATAGAACCGCCCACAAAGCTACTTGCGCTTGGCGCTTCTCACTTCTCACCGTTAAATTAGGGCCCCCAGAGTTCAGTGTCTGTCAGTCTGAACATTTAGAAACAGAATCAAAAAGTCCAAGCGTGAATTTTGTCAGTGGGGATTTAGGAAGAGACTGGAGATATCTTCGGCCATAGTTCCACAGCGAATATCCACAATGACGAATGTCAGTGTAGGACACTAAAGCACATGAAACTAAGTAATAATCACATTAATTAATTGAAGTACAATGATTTAAGTAATGACATTTATATTAATCGTCTCATGTCGGGTCGTAAAAAATAAAGTACCGCCACTCCGACAATGGAAACAGAAATTGTCGGAGTGGCGGGACTCCTACAATTAGGCGTAAATGTCGGAGTGGGGCTCTTTTGGAATGATCAAATAGCAAATACCCTCTGATGAGAACCTGTATCTCTCATGAAGAATATTCCCAGGCAATGCCAAGGGATCTGCCCCTAAAGACCCTCTGTCTCCGGGACCTCTGTACGATATGGGCTCCGAGGTCCACGGGAACACCCAAAAATGCTGACGACATTGTCAAAGGATGGGCTAATCAGCTGCGCTTAGCTATAGTAGCCGATCCAACCCAAAAGTCTTTATTGATAACCTCCTCCAGACAATGTTTGGTTGGCAGCATAAGTCACCATGGTGGTACAGCGACGCTAAAAGAGAGACATTTTCGTGTCACAGCTAACCTCAGGCTTTGAGGGCAACATACTCGCTAACCCACAAATCTTGGTTCATAGTATACCCCAAAGCTCTTCATTGGAGCACCCGGGTGTGAACCCCCACCGCTGGGAATAACACACCTCTGGTAAAGAGCCAGTGATCCCTTTTTTGTTTTTTCGTGTTGTTTTAACCGTGGTATGTCTCATTTGATCTTCAAAATAGTATTCAATGCTGTTTTGTCGCTGTTACTGAAATAGAAAAAGAACCGGGGTAAAATCCGATGTTTATGCCATACCCAAAAGATTGTGAGCTTTCTAATCCGCTCTGAACTCCAGTTCAGTTTTTTCCAGGTTGTCAGAGTGTCTGAGTGTTTTCTGAGGCCCTTCAACACCACCAGCGGCGAGGTGTGTGGGGATCGTGGCGCTCTGTCTGGGCCGCGGTTTATGTTGATGCCGTGCCCAAAGAGACGCTTTAGCTTCTGGTTATTCTATTACGCCACGGTGTATGGCGCATTTCATACACAGTATTGCTCATTATAACGCTTATAAAGAACAACAGTGCTGGCTTAAGAAAGTTGCACAAAGTTGCCGTGGATTGTAACCATGGGGATAATGGGTCCCCACCCCTTCTCAGTACTCTCAGCCCAAAACTATTTTTTCTAGCCGTACTCTTGATGGTTCACTTACACTATTAGCTGAGTGTGTGTGTGTGTGTGTGTGTGTGTGTGTGTGTGTGTGTGTGTGTGTGTGTGTGTGTGTGTGTGTGTGTGTGTGTGTGTGTGTGTGTGTGTGTGTGTGTGTGTGTGTGTGTGTGTGTGTGTCTGTGTGTGTGTGTGTGTGTGCAATCAATGTGTGGCTGTGTGTTTCCACTTGGCTGGGTTTTTAATGGATGTTGATGCGGTGTGTGTTAATGTGGAGGTTGGAGGCTGGTTGGTGTGTGTGTGTGTGTGTGTTTCTCCAGTAGTGTGTTTGTCTCTGTGTTCCCACTTGTGTATGTGCAAGTGGTTTTTAATGGGCTGTGAATGTTGGTGTGACCGTTAGTGTGTTTCAGTGTG
Organism: Gadus chalcogrammus; assembly: GCF_026213295.1. Lineage (NCBI taxonomy): Eukaryota > Metazoa > Chordata > Actinopteri > Gadiformes > Gadidae > Gadus > Gadus chalcogrammus. The sequence goes on from NC_079428.1 coordinate 15,696,074, forward strand.
TGTGTGTGTGTGTGTGTGTGTGTGTGTGTGTCTGCGTTTGTGTGATCGAGCGACAGCCTAGAGCTCCAGGACCCTTGTTTGTGTTTGCATGATGGGGTTGTTAGTTGAAATGTCAAGAGCCTGTCTGTGGAGGCAGCGGACGCCTGGTCAAAGGCACCTTCATCAGGGTTCTGTATTCAGGGGGTCTGAGTTATCATAGAGGCTCTCCTGAAGAGCTGTTTGACCTCTGAAGAGTCTGTCCGTGTGTTTGTGCAATTAAGTACATCGGTGTGTACATGTTCATGTCTGCCTGCCTGTTCATCTCACTCAGTCTCTATCTGTATAACGACGGGTTTGTGTGTGTGTGTAGTCTGCCTATTGGTCAGCCTGTTATCATCTGATTGTTTATCTGTCTAGGTCTGCATCTCCCAAAGCATCAAATTGAGATTGTTGTTGTTGTTTTTTCCTGTTAAGTGTTCAGAAAATGGAAAAGTGTTTGCTCGAAACCTTTTCCTTTTTTTCCACTGGAGAAGAGCTATTCCGAGATGTCAGGGCGTGATTGTGGATGTTATTGAGATTATAACTGCACCTCTTTTATTGCTCGCAGTCTAGCGCCGAATAAAAATATTGATGACACAATTTTTCTCTCTTTATATAAATCTCCCCTCTCTCTCTCTCTCTCTCTCTCTCTCTCTCTCTCTCTCTCTCTCTCTCTCTCTCAAAATGCCCCCCTGCCAAAGGGTTTTGACGCATGTTGTAACCAGAGTGGCGTTCAACAAGGCTTTGTCCAAAGTGCTGAGAGGGGCCTAAACGGCCGGGTTCAGGCGGTACGAGCAGACAGCGCTGTCCTCTATTGAAAACCTCCTCTTCCTCCTCCTCCTCCCCCGACAGTCAGTGGTATAAAAGTGAAACATGAGCCGAGCGTATACAAGCGGCGCGTGTGTCTTTAATTCCTTCATGACTCTGTGGTTTAATAAAGACCCCATTCCCATCTATTAATACCTGTGAGAACATTTGTTTTATTAACTGCCAGGAGTTTTAATGTGTCTATAAACAGTCACAGCAAAGAACCATTGATCTTGTTTTTAAAGTTTTATTTTTTCCTTGCTTCTCAGGAAATGCAGTTAAAACTGTTATTGTGTGTGTGTGCGTGTGTGTGTGTGTGTGTGTGTGTGGAGGGGGGGGGGGGGGGGGGCTATTTTGTACCTAATTTTCTTCACTTTGTTTCAGTAAACACAATGCCATCGTCTTATTTTCAGTTTACCTTGGTGTGTGAATATGCACAGTTGCATTTTTCTTTTGTATTATGCACACATCGACAGGAAAACTTTGACAGAGAAAAGTCTAAACCATCTAAACACCCTGACTTACACAAGCATGGAGCATCAGAAGATATGAAATGCTTCTTAAGGGAGGTCCTTCAAAGCCATTACAACCAATCAAAGCTGTTGTTTGTATTGGTACAGTATCACAGCTGGATGACCGTCATCCATGAGGTCATCATTCCTATTGTAGAGGGATTTTCCAATGGCAGTTGGAAATTGATATGCGTAATGAAAAACTCAGGGAGGTCTGTGGGGAGGAGGATTTGGTTTGTGATGAAGGGTTGTGTCTCTACTTCCTTCAACATTAAGATTGGCCTTTGGTGTGTAAAGGCAAACTGATCCTGCCAGCAGCCCAAAAACTGATTGTTATTGATAGCATTGTTAGTGTTGTGTGCCTCTGTTAGTCTGCATGTGTGTTATGAATTTAGGCTGGCTCTGTTCAACAAATCAACCCTGGGTCTATGTATGTATTTGTGTCTGTGGATATGCTGTGTGTGACTCTGTTAAATTGTGTGGTTTGACTGATAATGTCTATTTGCTGCGTGCGTGTTGTGGATCCCTGAGCGTGTTTGCCTGTGTCCCATGCATGCATGCACAGGTGTTTCTGGCAACACAATCAGGCTTTTAAGGTGTGGACTATAACCAGGCCATGTTAGTGGCAGTGCATTTATATGAAATGGAAAAAGTTAAAGTTAAAGTTTAAAGTTGATCATCTCAATAATGTGTTTCCTCCTGTCCACTATCAGTAGGTAGAGGTTTACTGCAGGCTGTAGTGCCAAGACTGGACCAAATAGGATCTGTTCCCTGGTTTCTCTCCAGGCATATGAAACGCAGTAGATGGACACCATAATAATGAGACATTTAGGGCGTAATAAAGATGACCAATGGGAGGGCCGTGAAGCAGGGCCGAGAGGCCTGGGGGGGTTACACATTATGGTTTAGTAGGGTGCTCGGGGACATGATGCAGGAACAGCTTCCTTCACATGTCGCCCACAGGGGTCGCATAACACTGCAGCACACCTGATGTGCCAATCAATCTGTCCGTCTATTGTTCTTCCCTGTCTAGACCATGACAAGTACATTACGCCTACATGGAATGAACCCCATCAGCCCTATTTCATTTTCCTTATTCAAGTTCACCACCAACTCCGTTGTTGTTCCTCAGTTCCTGCCCTCGTTTCTGTCTTGAACAGAGAGGAAAGTTAAAGACGCTGACCTCCGCCAGCGAGGACGTTTATTGTGGTTGTCTTATATAAACTGATTACGGCCGTTGCACACATCGCCGACCGCGGGCTGCCCCTGTGGCTGTCTTCGGCGCTGATCTGCATAACAATGGACCACTGGAGGTTTGAAGGACCCTGGAGGTGAACCGCCGTCCTGTTGGCAGTTCATGATAACGGAGGGTTGAGGGGAGGAAACAGATGTCCGTTTTTCTCCAATGGGTGGGGGAAGGCATGACGTAGCTGTGTCCTTTTTAGATGACGTCTGTTCTGCGTCCAGCCTGTTGGGCTGACGGGTTTAACAGCTCAGTCCGCGGTGCATTCCTTCCAGCTGCGGGCAGATTGAGATTGCGGGGTTGTTGTGGTTTACAGCTGGGGAACTGTGTTGTTGTGTTTCCTACGGGCTGATTGGTTATGATGCTTTAGAAATCCTAACATGCCCACGCCCCGACCAGTGAGTCTCACAGTGCGGGGGTCTTAGCAGTATGCGTGTGTCGATATACACGGGACAACCGTGTGACAATATGATCTGACAATGGTCAGTAGCATGTGTAATCATAAATGCACAGGCAGAGTGGGAAGATAGAGCTCTAACACACACACACACAAACACACACACAAACACACATACACAGACACACACACAAACACACACACACACACACACACACATACACAGACCACACAAACAGACAGACGGACACACACACACACAAACACATACACACACAAACACTTATACAAAGACCACACACTCAAACGCAGACACGCACACATACAGTCAACTGCTTTAGGATATGTGGTATATTCTACACGCTCTGTGATGCTACTCATTCCCTCCTGGACACCCTGCAGTCACCCCCCCTACCACAATCATTTATCCCCCAGAGTGACCAACATATTTAAGTTTCAGGCACCCAAAACGGCCCTGCCGTTCCCTCGGACATCACGACTCCTCTTGACGCTAGCTTCCTCAGTCATGTTGGAGTGTCACATGACACCCTGCCCCTCATGGCCCCCTGGGTCTGGCTGGGGCTCGGAGGAGGTGCTGGAACACAGACAGTCATTTAGATTTCATTATGATAGTATGGACGTTCACCTGCAGTGGGGGTTAGGGGTCTTATGTGTGTGAGGTGATAAGAGAGGTGTGATGACTCACTGGTGGGAGAGAAGGACCGTGATAAGCTAGCCATGCGCTACAGATGAATGATGCCCCTTCGCCCGCTGTCCCTGGCATTCACATCGGCTTGCGTGTGTTTGCTTTGATCTTTTTCTGTTTGCCGTAGAGGGAGTTTATTGCTTGTGGATATACTAGAATATTGAACCAGCTATTTGAGATTGCGACACAAATGTAATCATGTAGGCTCTTATCAACCTGGTCTCACAGGAATCCATGAAATGGCCACGGACGCTTAACTCAAAATCCGTCGAATCCTCACGGAGACACGCTAATTTCCGTGATTTGGCCACGGAATTTGCTCCAATGCAAGTTAATGACACTCATATTCCGTGGCACACACACAGATCCCCGTCTCAACTGAGTCAACCACGGGCGCTTAACTCAAACCCGTTGTGGCCTCACGGAATCACTTGTCAAGGAAATTGTTCGGGATATCGTTGTAACAATAATTTATATCGATGTAACGTGAAAGGATGTAAGGATAATGCCCAGAAGATAAAGGCTACATGGTTATAATAATTTAAATATAATTCATCTATAAAATGTATAACGAGACAACGAGACAATCTAGTTGTGGGCCAGCAGAGGCTGCATTTTAACTGAATTCGGCCTATAACCTTATACATAACAGTCTAACTATATCCATGTCAAATGTATGATATGCTGTAGGCCTACGTATAGGCAAGTTTTTTGATAGTATAAATATTTAAATTTTGTCTGGTTATACCTGAACCACATTCCCCATAGAAAAAGTACACTGTGTTAGTTGGTGTTACAACCCTCTTGATTGGACTGGTGGAAGTGGATTGTCATTATCTAGATACAGATCTTGTTGTAACGATAATAGCTACATGGTCTACTTATAATAGTATAGTATATATTTTAATATTTAATTAATTCAATATTAAACCAATGCATTTCAATCTGGAGATTATTTCTTCAGAAGAGGGGACGGGCTGCGTAGGATTCGTCAAAACAACAATCCTATGGTGGTTGCCATCCTTCCACCCACTTCTTTACGACTTATGGCCATTATTTCATTTTCTGTAACATCCACGCATATATCCTGCATTTAATGTATGTTCATGTTAAATATTCTGAACAAAGCCCCGAAAATATTGATTGTAGATTCCTGTGATAGGAGCGATTTGCTCTGATGAGGAACATTAATGTACACAATGTATGCACTGTTCACGTTGCAAACGACTTCTTGAGTTCAAACATCTCTGCTCCAACCACGTTAATGACGTCAAGGGCGGCAACTGAGCTGCCGTCAATTGTGTTGTTTTTGGCGTAAACTAGGGTCTGCTGGCTAGGAAATAGAAGGACACCTTGGAATATCTTTCCATTTTACGCAGTTTAGACTTGTAATTAATAATTTACTTTTGTATTGAACTTGACTCGTTTTTTATTTAAATCGATGTCTGGTGTCTAGTTAGGTCACTCTGAGAGATGCGCATGGACAGATTTTGTAGAGACACAACCTAGGCCTATAACCTATTAGTGAAAGTAAAACACCAAGCTCATGGATTTAACGAGGCAGGGTTATTTGAAACAATTAATTAAGTTATCATGTGTGAGAGGTGATGAAATTATGATGAAATTATCAACTGGGGGGCTACAGCCCTACAGGAAAGGCTCACACAGCGTCATCAAATGCTCCATTGAAACGCAATGCCAACAAGCCGTTGCTAGAAATTAGATAGAATCTTCAACCAGGGTGTACCTTGGGATTACTCTGTGAAAATTGTGGGTCTATGGAAAAAAGCCAGGCCTAACCCTAACCCAAAACCTCAGACCCCCCCCTCCCTGCCCTCGGGGTCAGAGAGGGCCAAGTTTCTGTGTGGGGGTCTAGGTTAGGCCCTAGAATAAGTTATTCAAGTTTCAGGGCGGTAGAACTTTCCTATCTCAAAAAAAATCTTTTCACCACATTCTGATCCCCTAGGTCTTGGAGAGGCTTTGTCCAAATACAGTCCATTTTGGAAAACTTTTTTTCTGTAAGGGCTAGAACTTCAATGTCCTCCATGTTTTTCTCGGGACCCTGGGAAATGTGCGCATGCATTTTGGCATCTCCAGCTATCCTGAAAAGACGGGAAAAGGGGCGTGACCTCCAACAGTAAGGTAAATGTGCAGTCAGTTTATGGTCCCCATTTTTGGTGGGATGGAGGTGTACATTTGTTTCCTAAGGTGTGTAGATACAGCTGGCCTGTGGACATGTTTTTGAAGTCTGGGGTCAAAAGGTCAAAAGGAGCCGGCACCATGCCCCTTATGAGATAACAAAAAGTTTATGTGAATTTCTCTCATAATTTCTGGCATTATTAAAGTGAGGCCTGATTCTCAGATATGCATGTTGGATGGCTTGGGTGTAGGTTTGGAAAGAACTTCAGGCCAAAATCTTGCAAGCGAGCCGCTGGATGAAGTGCAATGAGATGGAGCATTTGCCGAGTAATTTCTTGCAGGGCTGGAATCCCTAAATTGATGATAGTATGCGTCCTTTGAGACCCCCGTTGATATAAAAGAGACCCCAGGTCTATAGGTTACTTGTTACTGTCCTTGACTCAGAAGTAAACTATTGCATCACTTCCTTTAGGGCTTTGGCCTTCTAATTGATCATTGTAATATATTTGAATGACCTCTTTCATAGATATGACACCACCACCACTGGGGCGTGGCAACAATTCTCCATATCCATATGGGGGGGGGGGTGCTTGTGGACAGTAGGGGTACACTAGACATTAATAGGAAGCTTGCAATGGGCATTTCAATCACCAGAAATAGTCAATACACACTCAGGGGGAGGAATTACCTCTCACACATGATATCTTAATGAATCATTTCAAAAAACCCTGCCTCGTTAAATCAATGAGCTTGATGTTTTGCTTTCACGCATATGTCATAGGCTGTGTCACTACCAAATATGTCCGTGCGTATCTCTCAGAGTGACGTAACTAGCCACCAGACAGTGATTAAAAAAAATTAGTCACGTTGATTACAAAAGTAACTTATTAATTACAAGTCTAAACTTTGGAAAATTGAAAGATACGGGGGGTGGGGGTCGATGGCAACTACCATAGCAACCATGTTCACGTGACGTGGATGCAGGCCCATTGAAAAGAATAGGCCAAAAAAACATAGACGTGTCACATGCTTGGAGCCGTTATTGTAATGCATTTTCTGCTGTGGGCAGTTTTCCTACAATCCGGTGTGAGACTGGGTTTAAGGGGGTCTGCTAAAAAGGTTTATGAATCAGATTGTTATTTTGACGAATCCTGCGCAGCCTGCTCCCCCTTCTGAAGTCGAAAATAATCTCCAGATTGAAATGCATTGGTTTAATATTGAATTAATTAAATAATCAAATATATCTTATCTATAAATAAATATACAATTATTTAGTTATAATATTATAAGTAGGCCATGTAGCTATTATCGTTAAAATGCAGCCTCGGCTGGTTCACAACTAGATCGTCTCGTTGTCTCGTTGTACGCTTTATAAGTTAATTATATTTAAATTATTATAACCATGTAGCCTTTATTTTCTTGGCGTTATCATTACAACCTTTCTTGTTACATTGATATAAATTATTGTTATAACGAGATCTATATCTTACCATTTACATTTAGGGCATTTAGCAGACGCTTTTATCCAAAGCGACTTACAATAAGTACATTTGTCATAAGAAGTGCAACAATATATCGCTGTCGGTACAGTGAGGATGTTCATAGAACCAAGTGGAAGTACAACAATCGCTAGGCTAACCAATTCCCTGTGTTACAGCAATGGTAGCAACTACTGCAGTTGCTACACAGTTAAGTATTGTAATACAATACAACACAATACAATACAATGTACAATGGTGGCCAGAAGGGGGAGGGTGGCAATGCAGAGTCGAGGTGGACTCTGAACAGGTGAGTCTTGAGTCTTTTTCGGAAGATCCTGAGAATGGCAGGGAGCTCGTTCCACCACTGAGGTCCCAAAACCGAGAAAAGTTGTGACTTTGCTGATCGACCTTTGCTAGCTCTTACCAATGGCGGTACAAGACGTCCAGCTGAGGTAGTTGAGCGGAGGGATCAAGCTGGGGTGTGTGGCTTTACCAATGCTTGGAGGTAGGCAGGGGCAGTTCCATCGACTGCCTTGAATGCCAGTACCATCGTTTTAAATTTGATGCGAGCTACTAGAGGGAGCCAGTGGAGGTCCTTGACCATTGACCATCCTCTCGATAATTCTATGAATTAAATTCATATTGATGGTATGGCACTATATACCTATTCTCGCCAACCCATCTTGAATTGAATAGACCACTATCGTTGCTTCGAGGAGGTCTGGTGGTCGGTCGCCGTATATTATACGGAGAGCACCAGACCTCCTGGAAGCAACGAAAATGGTCTATTTAATTCAAGATTGGTGCATCAGCGAGAATAGGGATATAGTGCCATACCGTCAATATGAATTTCATTCATATATATATATATATATGGTCATTTCACAGATCCCTGTGAGACCAGGTTGACTCGGTCATTGAGATGGGGATCTGTGTGCCACGGAATATGAGTGTCATCAACTTGCATTCGAGCAAATTCCGTGGGCATATCACGGACAATTTAAGTGATTCTGTGAGGCCACCACGGATTTTGAGTTAAGCGCCTGTGGTCGACTCGTTCGTTGAAACGGGGATCTGTGTGTGTGCCACAGAATATGAGTGTCATATTAACTTGCATTGGAGCAAATTCCGTTGGCATATCACGGACAATTGTGTGTGTTTGTGTGTGTGTGTGTGTGTGTGTGTGTGTGTGTAAGAGGCTATTTGATAAGTATAGCGTTACAACACAATGAAACTTCACGAATGCAGTAATAGCAATACACAAAGAGGGAGAGAGCGAGAGAGAGAGAGAGAGAGAGAGAGGCAACTAAGTACAATTAACTGTAGCAACCAGTAGTGTTACCAGACAACAAAAAAGCACTGATATAAGGTGACACTAATCCATACTTAAACAGAAAGGGACATGAATAGGCACCCCTAATTAATGTGTGATTAATGTGTCGCTAATGAGATGGGTGTGCCTGTCTCTCACTAGTTTGTCTTGGCGTGATGGATGATAAGCAGACTCTAAGATAACTCTCCACATGGAGACGAGCTCTGAACTTCCTCTTCATTGCAGTCAAAGTTCAGAAAGATGACTCTCATAAGTAAGTGGTAGGTAATAGAAGCAATACCTGAATGGCCTATGCTGTGAGCTCAGGATACTCATGTGAGAGGGAGGGCCAAGAGTCTGCATGGCTCAACTGCTGGAATCGGGACTTCAAACTCACTTCCTGTGAGGGAGCATGTCGATTAGTCTATCTTGAAGTCTTCTTCTCCATAGCTCAGTTTTCCTCAGGAATGCAGTTACTTTGACGCTAATGTCAAGGATGGAGGCATAGCGTCCTTGGATGGAGTGGTTGATGCTATTTAGAATGTTGAATACATCCACCAGCTATGCCAATTTGGCAACATACTCGGGGTCAGAAAAAAACTTGGCGAGGTTGGGCTTTTTAGTTCTCATAAACTCTGACATCTCGCTGCGTAGCACGAATACCCGCTGGAGCTTCCTTCCCACGAGAGAGTGTTGTGGCAATTTCTGTATCAGATATTGCGTCTAAGCAGATGAGATATTTTAGATGCAAAAAGCACACAATACTGTTGACAATTAGTGGTTATATATATTTGTAATAAAAGTACGAACAAAGATACATCACAACATGCATCAACAAACAACATAACAGGCATACATTACAATAATCTGAGGCCTCAGATGGGAGCTTCTCTTTGCGTGTTACTTCATTCTCTGAAGGTACGCTCAGACAAGTCCACTGAGTCTTCCAATCAATGAGTTCTTATTCACTTCGTTTGGGTCCTGAAGGGGGTGGTCCCCCAATACTAAAAGTCTTTGTTCACCAGATTGTTATCTTTACAGTTGAAGCTCCCCCCCCCGAGGCTAAGGTGGGGTCGTCAGCCGTGCCATGTAACCTTCTGACTTTGTTTACGCTAGCCAGAGTGTCGAGGAACAGGCCCATACTTCAAAGCATTGCTTGGGAGATGACACACGAAAAGATAGGAACAGGCAGGCAATAAAATGCATCGCACGACTCTCGAACGTTCACACTTTAAATGACCCAAAAGGAGAGCAGAAGGCAGACACTATATAAAATTACACAGAATAGCAACAAAACTTAAATTCATATAGACCAAAACAGTACAACATGTAGATTTTCCATCACAAGAGCCACCTCACTTCAGAATGGTAAAGCAGTGTGTTATGGCCCACATCCATCTCCCAACAAAGTTGCCCAAACAAACGTGACTGCAATGCCCTCGACTTCGTAAACAATTATCTGCAGTCACAGCTGTACTCAACACAAATTGGATTCAATTTTGGTTCAATTTTCTTGGAGGCGCACGCTTTCCGGTGCACCATACAGTGCATATTTTTCACTTTTGGATTTACTGCCTTTATCCGAGCGACAACGCCACTCTTTCAGCCCGTCATTGCTGCCGCTCCATCAGGGCAAACAGCCACACATTTCCCCAAACTCACCCGTTGTCCTGCCAGGGACCTCTTTGCACAACAAGA
>NC_079428.1:15708886-15767383 GCF_026213295.1 Gadus chalcogrammus
TCGCTTGTCCCACCGGCCTGGGACAAGTCTACAGGCCGGTGAGAATAAAAAGGAACAAACGAGGCGTCGGCATTATCAGAAAGAATTTCTGAAATATGGATTCACTTGCCAAGTAAAAGGTAACCTCGACCACCCACAATGCGTGATTTGCGGCGATGTTCTGGCGAATGAGAGCTTAAAACCTGTCAAACTGAAACGACATCTCGAAACCCGCCATCCCGAGGAAGCTACGAAACAAATGACTTTCTTTCTGCGAAAAGAAGCTGCCCTGCAAGGTCAGAAGACCGCAGTGCATGAGCAAGCAACCTTGCCCGCCAAAGCCTTGGCAGCTTCCTACGAAGTGGCCCACCTTGTGGCAAAAGCACAGAAGCCACACACAATTGCCGAAAGCCTCATCCTCCCTGCAGCAATTGCGATGACCACCGCAATGCATGGTGAAAAGATTGCAAGTGCACTCAAGCAAATACCCCTCTCCAATGACACAGTGTCCAAGCGCATTATCGAGATCGCTAATGACATGAAATGTCAGATAATCGAGAGAGTAAAAAACGGCATGTTTTCTTTACAGTTAGATGAGTCTACTGACGTGACAAGTGTCGCACAATTGTTGGTGTTTGTTCGCTACAGTTATGAAGGAAAACTTCACGAAGACATGCTGTTCTGCTCTCCGATGGAAGGAAGGTGTACTGGCAGTGACATTTTTAATTGTCTCAATGGTTGGATGGAAGACGCAGGGCTGCAATGGGCCAACTGCCTAAGCATATGCACAGACGGTGCGGCAGCTATGTTGGGGAAAAATAAAGGGCTGAAAGCAAAGGTCCTTAGCGTTGCACCACATGCCAAGTTCACCCATTGCATTATCCACAGAGAAGCCCTGGCATCCAAGACACTTGAGCCCGAGCTTAACAATGTTCTCCAGACAGCAATTCAAATGGTGAATTTCATCAAATCTCGCCCACTCAATACTAGACTCTTCACCCTTCTCTGTCAGGAAATGGGGTCTTCACACGAATCCCTTCTTTTCCATTCTGAAGTTAGGTGGCTTTCACGGGGCAAGGTTCTCACACGCCTGTTAGAGTTGCGAAGCGAGGTGCGCACCTTCCTCTCAGACGCAAACTCTGCTTTTGCGCACCATCTCACTGACTCGGAATGGATAGCCCGTCTTGCTTATTTGTCATGCATATTCGACAAATTAAATATGCTCAACCTGTCACTACAAGGCCTTAACACTAACATCCTGACCCTCTCGGACAAAGTGAATGCTTTCACAAAAAAGCTGCAGCGTTGGGCAGTCCGTGCGGAGAGTGGGGATTTTGAGATGTTTTCGGAGCTCCATGACTTTTTGGAGGAGGAAGACGTGAATGTAAATTCATTGAAGGCCTCCATCAACGTTCATCTCCAAAGCCTCCTCGAAAAATTCCATCAATATTTTCCGACGGGAAATGTGGAGAATTATGATTGGATACGACAACCATTCACCAGCTGCTCTTCAAACGATCTGTCATCTGAGCTCGAAGATGCGCTGCTTGAGCTATCCAGTGACCGAACCATACAGACATCGTTTGCCTCAAAATCACTGGATGAATTCTGGCTGTCTGTTGCGCAGGAATACCCCAGATTGTCCAAGGCTGCCATGGACATTCTAACTCCGTTCGGGTCGACCTATCTGTGCGAGAAGACATTTTCGTCCCTCGCATATATAAAAAATAAATACAGATGTCGGCTCAGCACCGTGGAGGAAAATCTCCGTGTCGCCGTATGCAGCATTCCTCCTAGAATTAACTTGCTATGTTCACGGAAGCAGGCCCACCCTTCCCATTGAAATTGTTAAAGATAGTAAACCAGAAAAGCGAAATAAAAAAATACCGTTATTGTTCTCGCCATATATATAATTCATGTAACGTTGTAAGCCTAATGCTGTGTGTGTGTGTGTGTGTGTGTGTGTGTGTGTGTGTGTGTGTGTGTGTGTGTGTGTGTGTGTGTGTGTGTGTGTGTGTGTGTGTGTGTGTGTGTGTGTGTGTGTGTGTGTGTGTGCGCGTGTGCTTTTCTGATCTGATAGCGGCAGCCTATTGTTTAATCGTGATTGTTTGGTTGAAAGCAAAGGTTTGGCTGAAAGCAAAACCTTTTGCGTTCTCACACGCCTGTTAGAGTTGCGAAGCGAGGTGCGCACCTTCCTCTCAGACGCAAACTCTGCTTTTGCAGAGTTCCTCCTAGAATAAACTTGCTATGTTCACGGAAGCAGGCCCACCCTTCCCATTGAAATTGTTAAAGATAGTAAACCAGAAAAGCGAAATAAAAAAATACCGTTATTGTTCTCGCCATATATATAATTCATGTAACGTTGTAAGCCTAATGCTGTGTGTGTGTGTGTGTGTGTGTGTGTGTGTGTGTGTGTGTGTGTGTGTGTGTGTGTGTGTGTGTGTGTGTGTGTGTGTGTGTGTGTGCTTTTCTGATCTGATAGCGGCAGCCTATTGTTTAATCGTGATTGTTTGGTTTTCTCGGTTGTTGTTCATATGGAATAAATAAAACTAATTACTTTGCCTACTATTTTTTGCTTGATTTAGTTGTTAACGTTTGAGGGGGTATTTTGAGTAAGGACTTAGAATGGGTTTGGGGAAAGTGGGGTCGTCAGACCTTACAATACTTTTTTGTGGGGTCGCCAGACAAAAAGTTTAAGAACCACTGCTCTAAAGGTCTGGATTTCATCTCTTTTTTTTCATCTGCCAGCCCATAATTAGACATCGCTAAGCCTCCCATTCAGCTGCTGTCTTATCAGCTAAATTGTTCTATTAATAGACTTAAACATACTAAATTAAAGATGGTATTTAGTCTTGACATTTCTTGACTCAACCCTTCAACTATAAAGGAATCCACAGAGCAATTTTGTTCATGAATTAAACTTCCAAACAAATTTTTGTCGTTTTCTCAAATTATATTTAATTTGTTTCTTAAATGAATGCTTCGGAAAGTTTCAATCTTTTTTAATATGATCTGAACATTTAATGCATACAGTGTATTAGCCTCTTCACCACCTGCATGTTGTCCTGTGTTGGAGACAATTATCTCTTTGTAATGACTTAAAACAAACATGAATCCTACTACTCTGCGTGGATCAATATGTGCACAAGCTTGAATGATTTAAAAGTAGGATTGTTAAAACTGATAATTAAATTACACATTACATTTCATATGTTTTTACAGCTTTTTACTGACCTTGATGCATAATAAATGTTCACGTTGTTTTAAATATTCTGCTGTTCACAATCCTGTGTGTTTTGAATAGCTGAGTTTTCTGTTCCTGTTTGTTTGGTGCTTTGTATGTTTTGTTTTGCATCCTCAACTTCCTTATAACTTTTGAGACAGATTACTGAAATAAATTCTAACAAATTTATTTTGTAACCGTAAGTTTTACACTATATTCGGTGTAGTGTGTATGTGTTTTGGACAGGAGGAGGAGTATAAAGGTATTATTATAGCAAAAGTCTTTAGCACCTGTAACTGCAGATTTTGAATGCGTACACTAAAGTCACAAATGTGTAACAGTAAATTTTAAGTCCTAAATATTTATTTCGCATGTGTACTCTAAAGTCACAAATGTGTAACAGTACATTTGATGTCATAAGTATTTTTTCTACCATTGTAAACACTAAGTAGGGTCTACGAGTTCACACGTCTTTGTTCCAGGTGCACAAATCCTATCCTGTGCATCACAACTTCAAAGATTCATGCACTTGACACTTTTACTACAATCATTGCAGTGTGGAGTGCGGTAAATGACGAGACAAGGGACAGAGATGGGTCGAGTCAGCTTTACTCTCCACTTCAATCAAAACACGTGTTACTCCAACATGAGTTCAAACGTAACTGCCGAGAATCCGAACTGTCGTAAATCGGAACAGTAGTAAACTGGAACTGTCGTAAACCGGAACTGTTTCCCTTAAAGGTACAGTCCCTTGGTGAATGTCTTACCACTGCAGTTGTGGGTCACCACACAGGCCCCCCCAGAATTCCCCCAAACAAACAGGTCCAAAAGGTCAAAAGGAGCCGGCACCACGCCGCTTATGCGATAACAAAAAGTTAATGTGTATTTCTCTCATAAGTTTTTGTCATTATTAAAGAGAGGCCTGATTCTCAGATATGCATGTTGGATGGCTACGGACCGGTGTAGGTCTGGGAAGAACTTCAGGCCAAAATCTTGCAAGCGAGCCGCTGGGTGAGGTGCAACGAGATGGAGCACTTGCTGAGTCATTTCCTGTAGGGCTGGAGCCACAGGTTGAAGCGTATGCGTCCTTTGAGACCCCCTTTGATATATAAGAGAGCCCAAGGTACAGCTTACTTAAATTTTCTCGACTCAGTCACCTATTGCATCACTTCCTTTAGGGCTTCGGCCTCCTAATTGATCATTGTAGTATAATTGAATGCCCTCTTTCATATAGGCCTATATGATACCTCCACCACTGGGACGTGGCAACAATTCCCCAAATCCATATGGGGAGGGGGGGGGGGGGATGCTTGTGGACAGTAGGGGTGTACACTAGACATAAATAGGAAGCAAACTCAGGAGAAGGAATGACTCGTTAAATCAATGAGCTTGGTGTTTTGCTTTCAAAAATAGGTTATAGAAGAAGTCTAAACTGCAGAAAATAAAAACATTCAAGCTGCCTTTAAGGATACCTTGGAATATCTGTCTATTTTTTAACCATCGGACCCTAGTTTACGACAAAAACAACACAATTAACGGCAGCTCCTTTGCCGCGTGGTTTTTAGAGCCATATAAGGATTAGAGGGGGTGGTCGATAGCAACCACCATAGCAACCATGACGGTCAAGTACCTGGATGCAGCCCCGTTGAAAAAAATAGAATACCACCCTACACACTCAGGAGATTAATGATGTTTAAATTATTAGGACCATGAGGTCTTTATTTGCATGGGTTTACATTTCGTGCTGTGTAGCATGGAAAAATCGGAGAAACACTCCCATTCAGAATGCATTAGTTTACATTTCGTTCTTTGAGCACGGTTATTTATATTTATTTATTTATTTTCAGTTTTTGAGGACGCTCACTTCCGGGTTGGCCAACACACTCCACCACTCTATACTGTAAAAACACATGTTCAAGTTGAATGATAATGCATGAATTTATTCTTTATTCTGCCATAGTAACATGGTAAATAAATGGCAAAAAATGGGCTGAGAACGAATTCGTATTTACGATATGTTCAATAAAACGTAATCACGGACAAAATACCTACGTTTTTTAGACAAACGTAATTGAGAATGCCAAATAGTTCTCTGGGAACGTAATTTTGATGAGAAGGGGTTGCTCTGTCTGTCTTGGTCTCTATAGCAACGACCTCAGCTACCCAGCACTGATCAAAAAAACGATTGTTTCCCTCAATCAAAGCACAAAACAGGACAACTGATGCCCATAAACTTAACCCACACATGTTGTGTAATTAACAAGGACACGTTGGTGTAGTTGTGTTGAGGAATGTCACAGATTTCACTGTAAAATCGCCGTTAATGTGCAGCCATCGGGTCTAGCCAATGGGATGAATGAATGCTCATAGCTTCATACATTGCCGTGGAGGGATTACATTGCAATGAGTGGAAAACCTTGCCGTGGAGGGATTACATTGTAATGAGTGGAAAACCCCCTGCGTCGAAAAAAGAAGCACATGGTCCTGCGTTAGCCAATGGGATGAATTCTCATAGCGTCTCTATGTGCAGCCATCGGCTCTTCCGTTAGCCAATGGGATGAATGCTCATAGCTTCATATATTGCCGTGGAGGGAATACATTGTAATGAGTGGAAAACCCCCTGCGTCGAAAAAAGAAGCGCAAGGTCCTCCGTTAGCCAATGGGATGAATGCTCATAGCGTCTCTATGTGCAGCCATCGGGTCCCCCGTGAAGGGGTTACATTGTAACGAGTTGAAAACCCCATGCGTCGAAAAAAGAAGCGCAAGGGTACCCTTTGGCGTCAGAAACTGAAGCCAAAGTCACTGACCGTTCGTCAAAAATCGACGCGTTCAGAGTGAGAATGTGTTGGAACTGCGGCCCCCAGTACGAGGAAAGGTCGGACGGTGTGCCGAAACAGGCCACCCAAGCCATAACGAACGCCCGGGCCACCTCAGCTGCTGTAGTGTAGGACAGGGCAACCACTTCTGGCCACCTGGTGGTCCTGTCCACCATGGTGAGGTGGTACGTGTAACCACGGGAGGGTGAAAGCGGGCCCACCAGATCCACATTCACATGGTCAAAACGCCTCTCCGGCACTTTGAAGAGGGCCAATGGGGCTTTGGCATGACGAGTTACCTTCACACGCTGGCACGCCACACAGACAGCGGCCCAGGCCCTGACGTCCTTCCGCAGGCCCGGCCAGACGAACTTGGTCCCCACCAGCTTGGCAGAGGTCTTCACCCCCGGGTGGGAAAGGCTGTGGATCGTGTCAAAGACCTTACGCCTCCAGCCAGCAGGCACCATGGGGCACGGTTGGCCAGTGGAGACGTCGCAGAGGAGCGTAGTGTTGGCCGTGCCAAATACCACATCCTCCATGAGGAGCGCTGTGGGGGCCGTCCTGTAGGCCTGTACCTCAGAGTCCGTAGCCTGATCCCCAGCCATAGCTGTGTAGTCGAGGCCCAAGTGGACGGAACCAATAACCACCCGAGAGATTTTGTAGCCGACTGCCTCTCGGCATTCACCATGTGAATGTGGACCTGGTGGGCCCGCTTTCACCCTCCCGTGGTTGCACCTACCACCTCACCATGGTGGACAGGACCACCAGGTGGCCAGAAGTGGTTCCCCTGTCCTACACTACAGCAGCTGAGGTGGCCCGGGCGTTCGTTATGGCTTGGGTGGCCTGTTTCGGCACACCATCCGACCTTTCCTCGGACTGGGGGCCGCAGTTCCAACACATTCTCACTCTGAACGCGTCGATTTTTGACAGTGACTTTGGCTTCAGTTTCTGACGCCAAAGGGTACCCTTGCGCTTCTTTTTTCGACGCAGTCCCGACCAGCGCTCACAGCTGTTAATGAGCGCTGGCCCGGGCTTTTCCCCGGGCCCCAAAACTGCCAGGCTGGCGACACTGCTTGGCCTTGGCCCCAAACCTGGCATGGTAGTAACAACACCCGTCGCCACGCTGTCGGTGGGCTGTCACAGCGGCTGCAATGTCCGGGTCGTACCCCGGGGGCGGAAGTGGGGCCGACGTGTGCTGGGGGGGCAGCAGCGCATGGACAAACTGCTGCCAGTTGGCGAGGAAAAACCTGTCGGCCTCCACAGCCACCGCCCGGTAGTCCTTGGAGGCAAAGAGGGGGGAGCTGGCCAGTGCGGTGCGCACAGGTGCTGGAAGTTGTCGCAGGAAGATGTGGGCGAAAAGGAAGGAGGAATCCGCCGAACCCAGCACAGCCAGCATCCTCTCCATCAACTCGGACGGCTTGCTGTCGCCCAGGCCGTTTAGGGAAAGCAGGCGGTCCGCCTTCTCCAGCTCCGACAGTTCAAAAAGGTAAACGAGGACCGTCTTGAGTGCGTCGTACTTGCCGACAGCTGGAGGAGCCTCCAACCGCGCCATAGACCTGGCCGTCGTCGAGGCATCTAAGGCTGCTACCACGTGGAAATACTTCGTCACGTCCTGCGTTATTCCTCTCAGCTGGACCTGGGCTTCGATGTGTTGGAACCACGACCGTGGGTTTTGCTGCCAAAAGTCTGGTAACTTGACGGTGGCAGCATAGATAGCACCGACGTTAGCCGCGTCGTTAGCCGCGCTGCCAGCGGCGGCCGGCGCCGCAGCGGGCGCATTGTTATCACCGTCGATGTGTAATATAGTTCAGCCGTATCCAACTCGCATCAGGGGTCACCAATTGTGGAGTGCGGTAAATGACGAGACAAGAGACGGAGATGGGTCGAGTCAGCTTTACTCTCCACTTCAATCAAAACATGTGTTACTCCAACATGAGTTCAAACGTAACTGCCGAGAATCCGAACTGTCGTAAATCGGAAAAGTAGTAAACCGGAACTGTTTCCCTTAAAGGTACAGTCCCTTGGTGAATGTCTTACCACTGCAGTTGTGGGTCACCACAGCAACGCAGTTGGTGCAAAACACATTCGCACACCCGTGTTTCATAATCTAAGAACATGCACAAAAGTTGTGCATTTGTAAATCCAAATGTGAATAATAATAATAATGCATTGAATTTATATAGCGCTTTTTCCTAGACACTCAAAGACGCTTTTACATTGAAGGGGGGGACCTCACTCACCACCACCAGTGTGTAGCACCCACTAGGGGTGATGCACGGCAGCCAATCTGCGCCAGAACGCTCACCACACACCAGCTCGAGGTGGAGGGTGAGGGAATTAATGAGTCAGCCAATTATACAATTATACAGGGGGATAATTAGGGGGCCAGATTGAATGAGCCTGGTTGGGCCAGGACACCGGGGGAAGCCCTACTCTTTGCGATAAGTGCCCTGGGATCTTTTTTTATGACCTCAGTGAGTCAGGACCTCGGTTTTACGTCTCCTCCGAAGGACGGCGCCTTCCGCAGCACAGTGTCCCCGTCACTGCACTGGGGCATCGGGAGTGATGTTAAGGCCAGAGCGAAGAGTGCCAGCTATTGACCACCACCCGACACCACTTACAGCACCTGGTATTCCCAGGCGGTCTCCCATCCAAGTACTAACCAGGCCCGACCCTGCTTAGCTTCCGAGATCAGACGAGATCGGGCATGTTCAGGGTGGTATGGCTGATGAACTAGTGCATCAGAAGTTGCACATCTGTGAAATATTTCCTCACAAATGAAATTATATAGATCGCTATGTTCAATGAGCACTTTAATGAGCGAGCACAAGTCCATCGATACAACTGCTCGAATCTGCTGATACGATTCTCAGCTGTTGTTTTTCTTGCGGTTACTTTTGCAAAAAGTGTAGCAAAATTGATTTGTATCCGTATTAAGCAGAGCGCCCGTGGGGGGAACAAAATTGCAGCATTAACCAATGAAAGTCGCCGGCAGGTGGGGCATTTTTCAAACTACACATTGTGACTTTAGAGTACACATGCAAAATAAATATTTACGACTTCAAATTTACTGTTACACATTTGTGTATGCATACAAAATCTGCAGTTACAGGTGCTAAAGACTTTTGCAACAATAATACCTCCATAGAGGAGGGGAGGAGGAGGTGGGGGAGGGGAGAGGAGAAGGAGGAGAGGAGGAAGAGTAGGGACCAGAGAGCTTAGGCAGGTACAGTGCATTTCCTTGATTCTTACGATTGCGATGGACACCACAACCTCTGGTAATATGCTGCAACGTTTTCTGTGGTGGATGAATTTGACATTGGAGTTGGCCAAGTCTTACATGTTAAACCTTTAAAGCAATTGTAAAAAATGTAATAAAACCTGCTGCTCTGAATGCGATGTAGAATTAGGACGGACATCTTCAAATGTTTTGGTGTTTTCAGTCTTCCTCTTGACCCCCATAATGTGTTCTTTCCTTTGAGTTAAGCCTCAGTCCTTTGAGAGGGAAAGAAAACAACCTTGCTGAAGAAAAAAAGATCAATACAACATTCTCTTCAGCCTCTCTCTATTTCTTCCTCTGTCTCTGCTACCCCCGCTCCGTCTCCCCACCCTCTTCTATCTCTCCCCCTCCCTCTCAGTTCTCTCCCCTACCCCCTCTCTTCCTCTCTTTCTCCCCGTCGCGCTCTCTCTGACAGCCCCACAGCTCCTCCCTCCGCAGGGGGGAGGGGATAGCGTATAGCATGACGCTAACCCTGCTGACTGCTGCAGAGGCCTGGTCCTGTGGATGACCAGCCCATGCCACTGGGTTAATTCCTCCACACAGGCAAGCACTCCTCGGCACTGCTGGGGTTGATTGGGTGATTGGGCTGACTATAGGAGGACTTTCTGTCTCTGTCTGTCCGTCTTTCTCTCTGTCATTCTCTCATCCTCACTTTCTTGCGTCCCCTTTCTCTCTCTGGCAGATAGTAGAGGGGTTTCTGGAGGCCTGGTGTCTATTTATAAGGGATGGGCAAAACAATTCTTTGCCGGGAATCAGTTCTTTCAGTTCCGTTCACTATCACGATACGTTAGTTTGATTCGTTCGTTTGATTTGTTCGTTAAGCCATATGGTCTGTTCCGTCATTTGCAAGGGAATTGGCAATAACGTAATACATAATGGGGTGCAGTAAGAATTAAATGGCATCTTCCAAGGAGCGCTAAAAAGCAGTGAAGCACGTTAGCAACTAGACCAAACGAGACTCGTAATGGTAGGTAAAAACAATACTTTATTAAATCATGCAATTGTGATTCCTACATGCAAACCCACCACTAGATAATCATGTCCCTTTTTCCATTAGTAAAATGCAATTTCCAGGGTGAAATTCATAACGGTGCGCAGTGAAGAATGCAGATCTTCAATAAGGAGCAGGTGGAGTTAGAAATGTTGTTCAGAAAGGGGTTAGACTGTGAATACAGAGAAATGTTGTTCAGAAAGGGGTTAGAAAGTGAATACAGAGACATGTTGTTCAGAAAGGGTTAGACAGTGAATGCAGAGACATGTTGTTCAGAAAGGGTTAGACAGTGAATGCAGAGACATGTTGTTCAGAATGGGGTAAGACAGTGAATGCATAGACAAGCTGTTCAGTAAGAGTTAACTAAGTTATTTGTTGCTGCCTCTTGGCCAGGACTCCCTAAAAGAATAGTAGACGCCAATGGGTTTGCTGTCTACTGGCAGTGTCAGACTGATTGGACTCTGGGGCCGGGGGGGGCTGCACACCTGTTGTACATTGATCCATGAATGTACACCGGTCAGGCCATCCCACTCTGATGATCTGCTGCGTGGCAACATGCAGCACCAGCTCATATCATTGTCAATCAACGTAATAAATAAACCATATTTCCAGCGTCAACGTCATTGTCCTTGTCTTAAGGAGCCGAGTTGAAGTCACAGAGGTGGAGTGTGGCATCGACATTGTTACAAAAACACAGAACTTTTATTTTCTGGACCTGAATTTTTTCTGCATGACTAAAACTTTCATCACCTTTAACCCAATATTATGTTCACGTCCCTATGGATAGAGGGTATTCCACAATTGAGCTTCATGTATTGCATTGAAAGAAAGATAAACACAGCAACTTTAGATGCAACCCATTGTATTCTAATGGTAACATTCTGAAACTAGCCTAACGTCAGACTGGTTTCAATCGATAAATCTGCTATCATACTCTGACGTACCTGCACTACAGTTTGGGTGTGTCTCTGTATATGATACTTGCTTTAAAAAAGAGACAAAATGCTCTATCTGTGTAACAGCTGGTAAAAGTTGCATTGTAAACTAACACATTAATTAAAGCATTTATATATTTTCATAATAATTTGACAAATCATCCTCCGCCATCTTCCACTCTCTCCCGCTCTTTTAATGTGTTGCCTGGGGTTGTTTATTTTTTTCCCTTTTGTTTGAGTATCTGTACTGTCTGTATGTATTCCTTTCATATTTGTAAAGCATCTTTGAGTATTTAGAAAAGCGCTATAAAAAAGCATAGATATCCAATTAGCTAACATGGTTTAACAGCTTTGCTTACTGTGAGAAAAGAGAGTGGTATATATACACAGTGAAGGAGAGCATCATTCCTCCGCCATCGCCTCAACTCATCGACCTGCCTTTCAGAGAAATGCTCTGTCCGTCAGAACACGCAAAGGAAGCTAAGGCAACTCCAAGGCACCGCCATAGCCGCCCTCGATTGGACGTAGCTCTCTGGGTTCCACGCAGAGCCAGGACCAGCAACCGGGGATGGACAATGCTGCAGTTGATTTTCTTTATGGGTGGATGGCAAATGGCCCCAGTGTAAAAAAATAAATAAACAGAAAAGTAAAGGAAAAACTAAAGAAGGCCAAAGGTGCTGTGATGAAACAGCCAAACTCAGCTGCTTCCTCACACTGGCTCACAGTTGTGGAAGCAATCTTTGGAGAAAGTGTTGAGGACGGGGAGGGCCAGGGCCTGGCTGCCACACAATTGGACCCGTGGCTTTGATCAGGGAACAGAGCTACCAAGCTTTCTAAGCTGCCATGCTAGTAAACACCCAGAGGCTCTATTGATTTTTGGATAATGCTGCTTATTTACTTTGTATATATTTTTCTCTGCTTTTGCCGAGTGCATGCATGCGTAATGGCTAGATTTGATATATCCTGTGGAACGGTGAACTGTGTCTCGGATCCTGTGTGTTTTGTTCTTGGATAAGGGTCAACTCGACAGGTAACAAGAGCCAATGTGCCGCTATACCGAATCACAGAACATAAGGCCCCCATGCGTCGTAGTTCAGAGAAATGTGAGGGTGTTCATAATGGCTTCGACCTTGAATATTCTCAGTCAGTAACCATTGCAAGTAATTTATGTATCCACACTGCAAAGCCCAGAATGTGATTGAAAGCGAAACACTTATCTTGATTGTTCCAAAACATATTCCTGTCTCTGATCACAGGGATTATGTTTTTACCGGTTGAGCGGGTCGGGTTTCTTCTTGTTTGTAATGTTAAATTATTTCCCACATTTCCAACATGTATTTGTTATTTTTCAAACCTTTTACCCAGCGCCTTCCACCTCTCCAACCTACACACATCGATGCTTTTGAATAAATTATAAAAAAACTTAGTCGCTACCTTTAAGCATTGTAAATCGATCTGGCACACCTTCCTGTATTGATTGCATCTATCGAGTATCGACATGTGTGTTTTGTCGTGAGTGACAGACGAACACTCTCCTGGTTTGACCCTGGCATTAAATCCCCACACGCCTTTGATTAAATTCGAGAGGCACTAAAACGCAAGTCAAAACGCTCAGCGGGCCGCCTGATCAAAGACAAAACCCTGAGACTTGGACATATCTTTTAAATATGTTCTTAATACGGTGCCTTTTGGATCGTGAGCTCTTATTCACGGAGAGCCATCGGAGATCAAAGCATCTGTTCAGCCCCCGAACCCATCATTAACAAGTAGGGGGGCAGACCCCCCCCTCCCCCCACCCTGGCCCCTCCTTGTTCAGTCCCAGCTCTGAAGCGCTGGTGTTACAGAGATTGCATCAGGATCCGTGATAGGATGTCCGCAGCAGGTGGCCTCGACGCCACCCAGGCTGACCCTTGATGGATGGAATGATGTGGCGTCAGCTGCTCCTCACCATGTTTATGGCTATTGTTCTTCATACGTTTCTTTCTTTCTTTCTTTCTTTCTTTCTTTCTTTCTTTCTTTCTTTCTTTCTTTCTTTCTTTCTTTCTTTCTTTCTTTCTTATTCTATACAAACTTTGTGACCTATCTCCTTCCTCAATTTTTCCCCTAGAGACTCCATTCAAATTTTAAAATATTCAGAATAGCTTGGTATTCTCAGATTTTTAAAATATTTTATACTTTTTAAGATATTCTACTTTTAAAATATCGTCCTCTGGTAGGCTACTTCAACCGTTTATGACGTAACTAAATAATTTTCCAACCGTTTATCTCTGTTCAAAGTACCATTTAACAAATCTACACACTTGTATCTTCAATAATATCAACGGAATTTCGATATCATTTAAACTTTATTCAGAATCACAGGTTTTAGTTTCACACCGGCTTCTTTTTTTCAGTTGGTCTCATGGATTTACGTTGACGCTGGAGCGTGAGGACGATCAGCAGTGTTGCCAGATTGGGCGGTTTTTCCCGCCGGATTGGGCTACTTTTGGAGGACGTTTTTTCCAAGCCCCCAGGAACACTGCATACTTCCGCAATCCATCAGTGCTCAGCGGCCAAGCCTGGTATTGCAGCTGTTTAAGCGGGCTGTGGATGGGTCCCTCAAATCATGGGACCCAGAAGTAGATATCTCCGTTCACTCCAATAAAAGTGGTGAACAGGAATGTGTCTCCGCAAAAAATGTCTGGATATCAATCAAAGGCTCATAATTACCTTCATGCCATGTCCTACATTTTTTTTTGTTTTTTCTTTTCAAAACGCCACCTCAAGCGTTTTATTAGCCGTTATCTCGCTGGGGAAGAGGTGTGTGCAGCTGAAAGGAGTCGTAGTGAAACAAATGGCATCCGAGAGGGCCTAGTTCAGTGCTCCGTTAACGTGTACGATTTTTGGACTGGTTCATCTGCTGCTCAATAACTCTCACGGTCCTCTGCTTGCGATCATTGTGATTCATCATGTATTGATCCATTTATTCAAAAGATCCAAAGACGAAGAACAGGTGCATTACGGTATCATTTTATATTGTTGTTGGACCGGAATGGGGGGATGGGCACGCATGCGTTCTATATTTCTGCATCCGGTACGTCATGAAATAGGGCGTAGCCATAGACCCATGATGCTGAAGCATGTCGCTCCTTGATGTTGCCCTGCGCCACTGAGCAGTTTACATGAGCAATCACAAGACTGAGGCTTGGACACTGTGGGCTGAGGAGTGGGCTGGCTCTGATTGGCAAACACCCCGATGGCAGGTGTGAGTGTGGAGAAAGAGAGACTGTAAAGCATGTACTTCTCCAGTGTGGGCGCTATTCCAGGCAAAGGAGGACTCTGTACCGGAGGCTTGGATCAGCTGGGGAATCAGTTTTTAATATGCGCACCCTTTTAAATCTGGATTCAGTGGATAAAACAAAGGAATTGATGGACTACCTTCACATCATTGGAGTATATAAAAGGATTTAAAGTTTAGGGGGAAATAACAAACAGTGGGGGGCAGTAATACGCCATAGCTGCGTCAAGCCTGCCTAATTAAAAGAAGAAGACGAAGCAGTTTACATAGGAATGAATAGGCGCCATTTTGTAATCCGGTGTCCATTCTATAATAGGTCCCTGGTTTTTTCCCATAGACATCCATATACGCAGCATTGGCTGCTGGGACGTGAGAAATGCGGCCGCCATCTTGAAGTGGGGATGGGGAGCCAGGGAGCAGCATAAAGACCGAGAGGAGATTAGAAAAGAGGATTTAGTTCTGTTTAGGGAACACAGTTTGTCATCGCAACCACCATTCGAACTTGTTATCATTGGTTGTGTCTGTGTTTCATAAGATAAGGCTGTACAACATTGCCAAACTCGCCTCTCTTGAACTTCAGAAAGGAAGCACGAGAAAGAAGCTATGCAAAACAGTCCTCTTTCAGGGTTTTAATCCCACACAGATATTGATATTTTTTACATTCATATTGCTTTGCAATTTGCATACACTACATTGGTCAGTCTGCATTTACCCTGGCTGCTTTTTTATTGTAATTTGAATTTCACTCGTTCTGGTCTGATAATTTTCCTGGATCAATTCCCACCTGCAAACTCCAGTCCATTCCATCCATCCATCCACAAATAAACTTTCCATCAGCAGATTTGTATCATGACGCATTCTCATTTTAGGCAAAGTATAAGACAATACTTTCTTAACAGTATAATTGTAACCATGATATAAATGGAGTCATTCAAGTAACAATATTCAAATGCTAACATTGTTGGGTAGGCAGTAGCGTTCGATGACTTAATTAAGAACCCGAACTTGAACTTGAAGTGGTTTGGAAGGAAAGGTCTTCTTGTTCATAAGTTTCAAAGTTGTCTTTGGTGGAGTGCGTAATGGAGCCAGTAACATCATTAATGCTAGTCTATAATCATGGTAACTTATGGCACAGCGGGTTTGCTAGCATGAATCGGCAAACATATTTGATCTAATTTTTCACAAACTCTCAGTGAACAGTCCACCAACAAAAGGTTTGAACGTTTACCATCAATGATGAACTACAGTTGAACTTTGTGATTTTGTAACATTTCCTTTAACTTCGGTTAATTAATTCATTAATTTAAATTTAGTAGGCATGGCCTGCTAAGAGTTACCATTTGGACTTGCCAGTGGGCATCTCAAATTTAGATCGAATTATAGTCCTGCCTCAAGCATTGTGCATGCAACAAACATCTGCATGTAGGTCAAGACAATAAAACATGCTTCAGTATACGTTTGGGAGGTCACGACGTACTTGATGCCAATGATACAATGCAACATAATTAATGTAATGCAGACATTTACATAAATAAATGACCCTATGGATGAATTAATGGATGAACAAATAGACTGCTGGTACTAACCAGGCTAACCACGAGAGAGATTTGTTTTTGGGCCAGCGTAGTTTGTGATGACCAATGACAACAGACGCGATACAGGCAGCAGAAACAGAAGAATGCGAAAGGGTAAGACGGCCACTGTGATTATAAATGATACTGCCTATTATTGCAGTGTATCTGTGGTGATGGTGTGTGTGTGAAAGAGAGAGTTTCTATGAGTCAGTGTTTTTGTGGATGTGAGTGTATTTGCATAAGTGTTTGTGTGTGTCTGGATGTGTGTTTGTGTGTCTATCCTGTTTTTGCATTCTGTTTTGGTTTGTGCTTTAACGACACCGGTGCCTGATGCTGGTCTGACATCACTGCTCAAACCATCACCATATCGAACTGACGTTCCTGCCGTCTTAGAAGTTTTACGCAGACTCGTATTACTTTAAAAGCTTCTAATGGTCATTGTCACATCAAACCTAAAGCCCCATGCCTTTCAAGTTGGGAATGTGGAAATCTTTCAGTGACATCCAAATGATGCTTTATATAAATAAGAAAAAACAATAAAACTGACCAGCCTGAGCACAAAATCTCGGTCTATATACTTTTACCAGGAACCATAATAATATTTTTATTGCTAAAGAACCTTCCAAAACGACTCACAAACGTCATCTTAATGTCGCTGAAATCATAGAATAGTTAATCGGCAAATAAATTGCCCATTAACAAAATTGTTAACCGTTCAGGCTAAAGTTAATATTGTATGTGTCTGCATGTTTTATAGTTGTGGTACAGTGTACAGTTGTGTAAAATGCAATTACGTAACATTGTACAGGTGTGTTAGTCTATAAATGTTTTACAAAGTAGGTGTTTGTATTAGTCGTTGTTAGTGTATTAGATCATTGAAAGATATTGCGTGTTACAGTGTGGTATAATGTGGAGCAAGGTAGGCAGAGTGCATGCTGGGAGTTGGGTCATGAAAGTCGCATGGCGTAGGGGGCGAGGGAAGGGGGGGAAAGGGGGCCTGTTTGAGCTAAATCACCCCGGGGTCATAAATACTGAAAGTACAGCAGACACCTCAGAAAAACACTTACCACAGGCTCTCTCTCTCTCTCTCTCTCTCTCTCTCTCTCTCTCTCTCTCTCTCTCTCTCTCTCTCTCTCTCTCTCTCTCTCTCTCTCTCTCTCTCTCTCTCGCTTATCTCTCTTGCTTATCTCTCACACTCTCACTCTCGCTGTCTCTCTTTCTCCTTCCCTCTGTCTTTTCCTCCCTTGGGTACTCTCTCTTTCTATCTCACCTTACTATCTCCCTCCCTGCCCCATCCCTCTCCCGGCTATGTCTCTCCATCTTTCTGCTGCTGCCCCGTGTCCTACCATAACCTCTACCACTGACGCAGATGACGCAAAATACCACACACACACACACACACACACACACACACACACACACACACACACACACACACACACACACACACACACACACACACACACACACACCAAACCACACACACTCACAGACTCTCGCTCTCTCTTTCTGTGTGGATTCTAAATCATTCAGTGGACAGACGAAGGGGCGGGTTTGAAATATTATTTTACTGTCTGTGTAGCGTGCTCACTCAAACCACATCCTCATCACACCGGGTCCATTCCTCCCCCCCTCCACCTAATTCCTCCTCCACCTCACTTATTAAGTGAGGTGGAGGAGGAGAGAGGGATGGCCAAGATGAGGAGGGGTGGACTAGGCGGGGGGAAGGCGCATGTGCGGTACAATCTCAGTCAAGATGAAGGCGTTATTCATAGCATTACATTTTCCTGAATTTACCTTGTCTGCTGTACTTCATATACACCACATGCACGCAAAGCACAAATATACACACATATACGTGCACGCATTCGCACATGCAAACACACACACACACACACACACACACACACACACACACACACACACACACACACACACACACACACACACACACACACACACACACACACACACACATACATCTACATTACGTTTAAATTTTTCATTTAGTGGAGATTTTTATCCAAAGGGACTTACAAGCGGGGCTGCAAACAATCAATAATTTAGTGGAAGCTGAGATGCTGCCCAAACATGTTTTCCAAAGCTTGGATTGGAGCAGGGTAGCTGTAAAAAGCAAAGACTTGTTTTTAATAATGTTTTTATTAATCTAAATTTTTGTTTTTATTTAATAATAATCTTATTATTAGGTATTTTGAGAAATGTGATGAATCCTCAGCCAACGCGGTCTAGATTGGACATGCCTTCATGTGGTATTCAGTAGGAACCCTCGGGAACACGTGGAACAACTGAACACATGTGGAACAGGAACAACTGAACACATGTGGAACAGGAACTACTGGCTTCTTGGGTCATACTCAGAGCAGCTACCGCCCTTATTGTGCAGATCAAATGTTGAATTTGCACATGACAGAGGTCATTTCAAATAAACATAGCTAAAAATGTCCATTCCCATGTTTGACAAGGATTCTCCTCAATGTTCTTCAGTGTGAATCTACATGGAGGAGATGTAACACAGTAAATCTATACAACTATTTTGAAGTAGGCTCAAAAGGCTCTAAAGCGATTTCATGTATTAAGGATCTTTTTAATGTGTGTTTGATTGTGGTCTCTTGCACAATCCTATGCTATATCTGAGTGTTCATAATACACCCTATCACCAAGTCTACCATATTGTATATCAAACGCATACAGATTGTGATAAAGTTCCTGCCTCCCGGCATTGAATCACTTGACACGTACGGGAGGAACGGGCATGAATTGCATATTTGTGTCCATGCACCTCAGCAGTCGACCAAAGAGCCTTAAAGGGATACTTCCCCGCTGGAGATATGAAGGTTATATGAAATAAATAATTCTATGTATTATAAATGTGAAAATTGAAATCGGCATCCTATCCTGAGAAAAGGCAGAATGTGTCTCTCTGGCTCAAAGTAAGAAATCCTCCAACTACCACAGTGCATTGCGCTTGCTGCACCGCCCGCCTGTTTCCGTTTGGAGGGGGAAGGACCCATGGTCCTAGTGGTAGCGCGAGCAAACTTTGTGTGAACATATCCCAGTGATAAGTTGACTAGTTTAGACTTCTGCCCTCGTTTTTTCAAACGCATCATTTTTATATTACTGTACAGCATAAGTACATTTGCTAATTACAGTAGCTCAGCATCAAGCTTTCCCCAGTTTAAATAAGTGTTTATCTTATACAGTAGGCCTACTTTAGTATAACAGCACTTGGGTTAGTAAACAAAGCACAACAACCAACATGAATTAGAAGTTTTATTCATGAAAAGATATGAACTATTTACAAAAATAAAACGTGTAGGGTGCGTTTGCTAGAGTCAAAATAGTCACAGCTCATCTTGAGCATCTACTGTCTCCTGGTAGCCAAGGTTCTGCCTATCTTGTGCTGGGTAATTAGCTCTGATGGCCTGGACAACACAGGAAGTCGATACTGTCGAAGAAAGAAAGAGAACAACATTAGCAAAGCAAGATGAATTATGCCTTTAGTAGCCTATACAGCATTACATAAACGTCAAGCTAACGTAACTTAGCCTATGCTCTGCCAATAAGATCGGCTACTTTCGGATAACTACATTGTCACGTTTCCCGGGACTCAAAACTATTGTAGCCTATGTTTTAGTAAAAAAACAAACACTTACTCTATGCTCAGATGTCTGTTTCTCCCGGCGGGCTTTGGCTGGCATTTCCAATTAACTTTCTGGGTACGGAAATATGTATCCAATACCCAACTGTTCAGATGAGGCGTAAAGCCTGGGTGAGAGGTTACACACATGGCCCCGTCCTCGCCAAATTCAGCCATTTGTTCGAGAAGAAACTGGCATCGCTGAAATTCGCTACAGCACAGGGACTCTGTGTTAGTGTCTATAGGCGAACAGAGCAAACCGGCGCGCTCTGGCTACTCGGCAACAGGCAAGGCTTGTTCAGCTGCAGCCGCAGCAGCCTCCTTCTCTATTTGTGTCAATTCTTCCTGGCTGTATTCTGGCTCACACAAATAGCCCTGAATGTCCGAATCCAAATTTGTTCTCTAGCTAAACGGTGAAGAAACATGGCGGACATTGTGTTTACATCTCGTATGCAAGCTCCCGCCCCCCCTCATTCCTTATTGTTGGGCTCACAAATTTGCGGAACCAGTGGTTTGTGTAGTCCTCTGCCCTTCTAGCAGGCAAGCAAAGTTCTCCCGAGATGACCTCAAACGCTTCATTTGACTTAGTCTCAGGAGAAAATTAGATCAGGAAAGCTGGGCCAAGGGAAGACTGGGTTAGACTGAGGGAAAAAATACTTTTCTTTTATATTACAATAGCGATTATATACTGATAGAACGCCGTTTCTGAATGGGTGAAATATCCCTTTAATGTAGCGTGAAGCGCCATCCCATGGTCAAAGATACAGCAGTATAATCACATCGTGGAGCACAATATAAAAAAACCGACAAACTGCCTTCCTCGGGATTGTCATTTTACAATGTTTGCTTGACCTTTGGGAACAGATGAAATAATTCTGCAAGGGCTGCAAGAGGAATTAAAGATACTGCAACCCTGCAGACTGCCACAACAACACACTGTTTTTGTCAGTATATATCTCTCTCTACCTCTCTATCAGTTTATTCTTCTCAATAAATATATCTCTATACATCTCTGTCTACCTCTCTATCTGTTTCAATCTCTAACGAGAGCTGCCTTGCTAGTGTTAGTGTGTTGTTGAACTGCTGCTGCTATGGTAAATGGTTGCTATACTAAATAGCTATTTCGCTAAAATAGCTACAATGCTAAATTTCTACTACTCTAAATAGCTACTGTTCTTAATGTCTCCTATGCTTAATAGCCAACCATGCTAAATAGATATTATGCTATCGTGCTAAATAGCTAACTGTGCTAAATGACTGATTTTGACATGGAATGAAAGCATAGCAAAAATAAAAAATACTTTATAAACTATTTCTTTCCAAAACAGTCCCGCAAATAAAGTTTAGGCATGGGTACTAAAATAAGCAATGGGTGCGATGTGAGCGTCCCTGAATAGTGATGGATGTATTTGATATGTCTGTATGGATCCTGCTGCTGTGGCACCATCAAACCCTCCCTCTGTGCATCGTGGCATAACTCAGGCGAGTGCTTAGAGATGCCAGGTGCTTAGAGATAACTGCCACTGTCTGTGACATCCTATCATTTCCCCCCATCAGTCTCACGAGTGGAAGAAGCCTATCAGCATCGGAGAGGGAACAGGAACACGCAAAGAGGGAGCTGGTAGGTAGAGATGGAGGGCTGATACAGAGAGAGGAGCTGGATGGAGCTCTCTCCTGTCCGGTACCTTGTGTGTTTGATCCTAGCAGGTGACCTACCTAAAAGGTCAACCTCTGTTCAAGGTGTTTGAGCCCCATCAACGAGCTCCACAGTATGGATCACAGCACTTATAGGGCCCTAATTTAACGGTCTGAAACGCAAGTGAGAAGCGCCAAGCGCAAGTAGCTTTGTGGGCGGTTCTATGGCGATGTTGCTATTTTACCAGGGTATAAAACACTCTTGAACCTAGCGCAAATCTTAAAAGGGTTGATCTGAAGAAGCCTGATTACCCATAGGTGTGGTTTGGGCGTAAAGTGCAATAAACCAATGAGAGTGCCATCTCCCATCCCCTTTAAGAGCCATGAGCGCATTTGAATCTGACGTGTTGATATTTTGTTTGCAGTCTCCGATGAGACAGATGCATGACTACATGAATTTCAAACTTCAAATGGCTCAGTTTATGACCAAATAATATGGCCTGGTTCACACATGGAATAGCGTTCCTCAAATAAATGTTGGCAAAGGAAACTTAACACACACATGATATGCGGTAACTGTGGTTCTATTTAATGATATACGCAATACATGAACAAACATCGTCTCTTACCAGTATTGTATGCATTATCGTTATCGACGTTTGTTCCTAATATGCATGTGTCCCCCCGTTAATATGCATGTGTCCCCCCGTTAATATACATTGCCATGGACTATGCGCATGTATTATTGTATGATAGTCTCTAATTTCTTGGCAACATAAGCTATTTAAAATAGCTTTAAATCCTTAGCGATCTCTAAGCCACTCCCTTATCTCTCTTCAACTCTAACCCTCTCCCTCTCTCTCTCCATCTCTAACCAACTCCCTCTCTCGCTCCATCTCTAACCAACTCCCTCTCTCGCTCCATCTCTAACCTGCTCCCTCTCTCTCCCCCATCTCTAACCAACTCCCTCTCTCTCCATCTCTAACCAACTCCCTCTCTCGCTCCATCTCTAACCTGCTCCCTCAATCTTTCCCCCATCTCTAACCCACTCCCTCTCTCGTCCATCTCTAACCCCCTCCCTCTCCCTCTCTCCATCTCTAATCCACTCCATCTCTCTCTCCATCTCTCAACCACTCCCTCTCTGAGAGTAGTTAGCGTATTTCCAGAAGCATATCAGGTCTGCCTATGGCCCTCCTATCCAATCACAATTCAAAGTACCTGATGGAATTGCATTCATTTAGGATGGAGACCAGGGCTAATGTAATGGTGAGGGTAGCGATAGCCTTCGGTCCTGATCTTAAGTGACTCCATTAATTCTTTGAAATGTTAACTCGCTTCCAATTACTTTGATCATATGTTTTGTTTTCTCACGCCTCTGATAATAACGTATCTAATTTCTTCCAGTTTGGTAACATTAGTGTGAGCGGGGCTAGCGTGCTAGCAGGCTAGCGATACTTTGACTTTAAATCCAATCGAAAATAATTGAACAAGATTTCAGAAGCAGGTTTGCTTTTATTAAACAGCAGTGGCTGTCATCTCGCGAGGGCGGGGGGGCACTTTCAACTGTCTGAAGGGAAACATGTTCGTCGAGTCCTTGCCAATTCTATCAACACTGCTCTCTGTATTTTTTTAATGCTGCCATTGATAATCTCGGAAATGTGTGTGTGTTTGTGTGTGCCTTTGTGTGTGTGTGTGTGTGTGTGTGTGTGTTTTTCTGTGTGTGTGTGCGTGTGTGTATTTTGGTGTGTGTGTGTGTGTGAAGTTCTGTGTGAAATTGTATGTGTCTGTGTCTTTGTGTGAGAGCTGTTGTAATTTGTAGGAAGGGGGCATGATGTGCAGGGAGGTTTAAGTGAAACTCACTCTCACCATATCAATAGTTATGTCTTGCTGCTTTTCCTTGTACCGCCCCTAGCCTCCCTTGTTTAATGACTGAAGAGGAGAGCAGGGAAGAAAGGGAACAGCTCATATTGTTGTGTTCGTGTCAAACCCAGGTACCACAGAGCATTGATCTGGGTCTCACGGACGCGCTGAAGATACCCGCCCGCAGACCTAATGCTTTCCACCGGCGCTCTCCTTGTCTGAGAGAGGCTGATAAAAGCCTCAATGGCCGGGGTTTCATCACGAACGAGGGGAACATTGTTTGTGGTCCGCCTGCATTGGGTTTGATAAACCACTTGTCCCACATCTAAGTACCATACAATACATGCACAGCTATGGCTCCCTGCTGAGGGTTCAGCCTGCTCAGGGATCAGGCTGCTGAGGGTGAAACAGGGGTTTTGTTAGGAGTCCTTCTGAACCACTTCTTACTGAACAGAATCACATTAAAATACATAGGATTTCGTTCTTCTGGGAAAAAGTATGAATAAATAACGCAGACACGCACACACACACAGACACGCGCACACACACACACACACACACACACACACACACACACACACACACACACACACACACACACACACACACACACACACACACACACACACACACACACACACACACTAATGAAGATGTATGCTCTCAGCACCATGGACAGCGCGCACGACTCCTCGCGGTCCCTTGATTGCGTCTTGCGATTTCTGCTGATTAGCGGTGAACAGCCCATCCTCTCGCGATACCAGTAGAAACAGCACTGCTGTGCGTTTAATCGGGCCGTTACAGTACCTATATATACTCGAAGGTTTGATTAGTTTGACTGGAACTCTTCATTTCGTTCATTAAATGCGACGCAAGAACGCAGACGATCAAGCACACACACACAGCCAGCAGCCTTTCTGACTCGGGATACCTGGCGGGCTGCTTTGGTTAAATATGCATCACTTCGCGGCTCTCAGTTTCTAACGACAGTTCAATTTCTCTCTCTCTCTCTCTCTCTCTCTCTCTCTCTCTCTCTCTCGCTCTCTCTCTCTCTCTCTCTCTCTCTCTCTCTCTCTCTCTCTCTCTCTCTCTCTCTCTCTCTCTCTCTCTCTCTTGCTCTCACTCTCTCTCGGCTGACGCGGTGTACCGTGTGCGGCTGTCTTCCCGTCGGTCCGTCTAAACCCTCTCTGTGTGGAGCCGTGACGGATCTCCTGCTTAACATTCCGACCAGACGCCGCTCGCCGCTCGCTACTCGCTTGCTGCCACAAGCTTTTATATCCCCTCGACTTGCTTATTTCATGATCTCTCCATCGGGGCTGCACGGATCGTATCGTCCTCAGGATCCAAAGACACCAAGTTTTAATTCAAGGAGTTTTTACAATGACGGCGACCAAGGAGCAGCCTAACCAGAGACAGAATCAGCCGCAGTCAGACGAGGTCGGTGTGTGTGTGTGTGTGTGTGTGTGTGTGTGTGTGTGTGTGTGTGTGTGTGTGTGTGTGTGTGTGTGTGTGTGTGTGTGTGTGTGTGTGTTTGGTTGTGTGTGTGTAGCGAGAGATGATCCGTGTTCTCTCACGCTTTCTCGTACGTCTTGATTGATAAGATTTATTTTCGCAAGGTCACTTTAAAACGTTTTCATTAACAATGCAAAGTACACAGCAGGGAATCAATCATCTTAAACGACCTGATCCTTATATCAGTCTTCATATCGCTAGTATATTGTCCGCAGATGGATGTTGGGATTGAATAGGACATAGGTTGTTCCAGGGCGTTCTCACAGTCCTGGGCTGTAGCTGTACACCCGACAAGGACTGTTGGTTCTCATCCATTTACATTCTCATCCATCATTATCACTAAAAAATAAGGCGCTCTCAGAAGGATGACGTGACTGTGAGAGCCGCACGTCATCTTTAGGTCTCATGGTGTTTGAATGAGCAGCAGAACGGAGAGCCGTACGGTCCGTGGCACGGTGAACACGGAGAGCAGATAAATAGAGAAAGATTGGGAGAGGAGTGTGTGAGAGAGAGGGAGAGTGGGAGAGGAGTGTGTGTGTGAGAGAGAGAGAGAGAGAGAGGGAGAGAGAGAGAGAGAGAGAGAGAGAGAGAGAGAGAGAGAGAGAGGTTTGGAGATGGAGAGAGAGAGAGGGAGTGGGTTAGAGATGGGCGAGAGAGAGAGAGGGAGGGGGTTAGAGAAGGAGAGAGAGGGAGTGGGTTAGAGATGGAGAGAGAGAGGGAGTGGCATAGAGATGGGCGAGAGAGCGAGAGAGATGGAGGGGGTTACAGATGGAGAGAGAGAGGGAGTGGGTTAGAGATGGGGGGAGAGAGAGGGAGTGGGTTAGAGATGGAGAGAGAGAGAGAGAGAGAGAGAGGTTTGGAGATGGAGAGAGAGAGAGGGAGTGGGTTAGAGATGGGCGAGAGAGAGAGAGAGGGAGTGGGTTAGAGAAGGAGAGAGAGGGAGTGGGTTAGAGATGGAGAGAGAGAGGGAGTGGCATAGAGATGGGCGAGAGAGCGAGAGAGATGGAGGGGGTTACAGATGGAGAGAGAGAGGGAGTGGGTTAGAGATGGGGGGAGAGAGAGGGAGTGGGTTAGAGATGGAGAGAGAGAGAATGGGTTAGAGATGGGCGAGAGAAAGAGAGGGAGTTGGTGAAAGATGAGGGAGAGATAGAGAATGGATTAGAGATGGAGAGAGAGAGAGTGGGTCTGAGATGGGGGGGAAAGAAGGAGAGAGAGAGTGGGTTAGATATGGGGATAGAGAGAGTGGGTTAGAGATGCAAGGGGGGAGCGAGAGAGGGAGATGGAGAGAGAGAGAGAGTGGGTTAGAGATGGGGTAAAGAGAGCGTATTGTAATTCATCCCTTGTTCCTACCAGCAGCCACCGAGAACTTGAATGGAGTCTGCATGAAAAATACTGGAGATCAGAACCAGAGCAGACCCTGATTCACTCCTCGACGCCCCCTGTCCCGCTGAACCTCCGGCCCCTGCGTAACGCGCTGCAGTGGATCCACTATGTAGTCCGGACACGTACCGGAATGACAGAGCCGTCCACGTAGTGGTCCACGTCTCGTGCCAACGACCCTCTATCTAAAGTGCCCCACGTCACAACAAGTCCCATGTCAACGTGTTCCAATAGATACCAGAGTTTAATCTCATGGATGAAATGAATGAAACCTCTTCTTTTCCTCCTGTCTTCCTCAACGGTCCCCCTCAATGATTATTATCGACAGGTCCCATAATGGAATGAGGCGCTCAGGCTTTTATTGTAACAAATCATCCAATACAAAATTAAATATTCAGTCTGGATACCACTTTTGCCAGACATATTGCATATTATACACACACAAAGATTGTGTATGTTTGTCCGTCTATTTATTTGTTCGATTTATTGTGTTTCTGAGACACAGAAACACGTCCTCAAAAACAGCTCAGTTTTATAGCCTCATCTTTTCCGGAAGTTCTTCTAGACTAGATGATTAAAGCACATATGTGCTGGTGTGCCCCCCAGTCCATGTCATTGTTCTGTGTGTGTGTGTGTGTGTGTGTGTGTGTGTGTGTGTGTGTGTGTGTGTGTGTGTGTGTGTGCGCACACTCGCACATCCCATCATGCTAACATGATGCTAACATCATGTGAGAGTCATGCTTAATTCATTCTAACGTCATGCTAACGTCAACTAGCTAGCTGAAGGCAGAGGCGCTATGGAGTGGTGTCCAGCAGTGAGAGAAAAAAAGCTCCTTATGTCACCACAGGCAACGGGTGTCACAAGCATAGGATTGTTTACACAGGGCCCTTTGGATCAATTCTCATGACAACACAGAGGGAATGTCCAACGGACAGAGAGAGGGAGAGAGGGAGAGATAGAGAGAGAGAGAGGGGGAGAGAGAGAGAGAGCAGGATAGAATGTTGGGAAGAGCGATAAGGTGACAACAAGGGAGAGAGCTGTTTTTCTAGCCTCTATAGCCCTCTCAGGCACTATATAGTCCTCCATTGCTAGAAACAATATGTAAGTATCTGCTTCTTTTGATGAAAGTTGGCCATGGTAACTTTTCATGTCTCACCGGCAGGAGGGTTAGAGAGAGGCCACAAACCGCAGTGCTCTTCATTGCTCACTATTTTGTTGATGCAACACTTCTGTCCTCAGCACCTGAGACACTGAGACAAGACAACTTTACAGAAATCCCCAAAGCACTGCGGTGCTCATCTGGTGACCATAACTGACCCAGACACAGTTTCTAGCGATGTTTCTCCCCAGAAACACAGTGTTGCTTGGAAGGTCCACTACCTACAAATTAGAAACTAGAAACTTAACAGGAGCAGGAATTAAAATCCTATCTCCCCCATAGATCTAAAACAACAAACCAGTGAAAACGCGAGAAGAAAAGTGACATAGGTCATCCGTTTACCTCCAGTCTAATCTAAAGCCAACATCAAATCCAGAGTTGGCCTGAAGCAAACACTGATTTTTTTTTTACCAAATCCCGCCTTCCGCTGTAGTCCCTCCCCCCCCCCCCCCCCCCCCACTGGGCCCTGCCTGAGTCCTGTAAACCACACACTGACCTTCAAGGACGGGCTTGTGACTAGACGTTTTCCTCTGCATGTCTGTGTGTGTGTGTGTGGCGGGGAGCTATCATTACTACGTAGCTGGTGGATGCCTCCTCCTTTACTTAATTAATGGAGGTGGAGTTGGCTAAATGCTGGACAAAGATGTGGGGAAACAGTTTTCTCTCTCTTCCGCTGTCTCTCTCTCTCTTTGTCTCTCTCTCTTCCTTACTCTCTCTTGCTTGTCTTATGTATTGAGTTAAAGCAAGCGCAGTATAAGTCCATGATGGGATACCGTGGCACTAGGGAAACTTTACCCCTGATGCCAATACAGTCTTATGTACTGTTGTATATGCTCTCTCTCTCATATATTATATTTAAATATATATAGGTAGGGGCATATATTCTTGTATACTCCCTCTCTCTCATTCAGAGATGAGGAGAGGAAAGAAAAAGCGGGAGGCAATGGGAGGAAGGACCAGGAGATGCTGGAAGGAGCAAATAGGAGATGGGAGTGGGGAGTAGGGGGGAGAAAGAGGAAAGTAAAGAAGAGAGGAGGAGGTATGAACTGAGAGCAGTGAGATGAGAGGAGAGGAGGATTATGAGGTAGGCCAGAGAGGAGGGACAGTGCGGTGGAGGAGTGTGGAGGAGTGTGGAGGAGGAAGAGGAAGGCTGTCTCCACGGACGCAAACGCCACAGCAGAGGAGATGACAGGGGCGCAGGATGAGAGCAGAATGAAGATGAGAGTAGAGGGGCTTGCAGAGGAGCTTCGAGAAGGGGAGGAGAGGAGGGAGATGGGATGAGTGGGTGAGGGGGAGATGCAGGAAGAGGAGGAGCAGGAGAAGCAGTGGTGTGACTGGGGAGCGGAGGAGATACGAGTGCAGAGGAAACTGCAAAGGAGAGTTCAGAGGAATAGAGATAAA
This sequence comes from Gadus chalcogrammus, assembly GCF_026213295.1. Lineage (NCBI taxonomy): Eukaryota > Metazoa > Chordata > Actinopteri > Gadiformes > Gadidae > Gadus > Gadus chalcogrammus. The sequence goes on from NC_079428.1 coordinate 15,737,568, forward strand.
GAAAGACAAAAGATGGTGAGCATCTGAGGGAGGTGAGAAGAGAAGGGAGGGAGAGGAGAAGAGTGCTAGAGGAGGAGGATAAAAGGGCAAGAGTGGAACAGAGAGAATCTGAAGAAGAGGGAGGTATGATACTAATTATCGCATGGCTAAATATTAAAAATGTTGCCTTTAATAATTTCTATTTTCATTCTCAGGGAACCAAATCAGAAGTTGATAGGCAGTGGCCAAGTTTGGCTTGACCCACATTGCTCCACAGTGTGTGCATTTGATAGTCTGCATTTTAACATATTGGACACGGAAATCGGAGGAATCCATGGAAATTAGAGGGGAGGAGGTGAGCCAGGGGTGAGAAGAGGGCGGACAGTGAAGATGTAAGGAGGGGGCGCAAATATTCTTTATCCAAAGAATTAGATGACAATGTTATCCCATGCCACTGAGAGTGAACTCAGAGGCATGCCGTTAAACAGCAGGCTGAGTATGCTGTAAACAGCGGCCCTTCAGGAATCGAACCAGGACGCTTGGGCTTGGAGTGGATCACCCTAGTCACCATGCTACCCTGAACTCAGCTGCAGGTCCTCTAATTCCTGGCTGTAAATTTAACTCTAATCTGCCATCGTGTTGTAACATTTTTCAGCTCTTCTGACTTGACGATTATCTTTAAGGGCATTACACGTCTAGCAGAAGGGGTTCCTACTACAATATTCAGACATATAGGGTAATCCAGGTCCTAATTTCATTAAAATACAATATAAATACATTTTTGGGTTTCATAAGCAGATGACTTGCATGCCAAGTCATCTGTCACTACTACCAGACCCAGGGGAGAGATGAGGTCTGGTGTTTGTGCTCACACACGTTCCTGAACAATTTAGAGAAGTGCTGAGGTCAGACGGCCATCGATCGTTCTCCTCCTGGTAACATCATCAAAGCCTCGTTCAAACGACATATGACTGCTCTCTGTAAACCTGGGTAGCAGCTGCTCTCTCTCTCTCTCTCTCTCTCTCTCTCTCTCTCTCTCTCTCTCTCTCTCTCTCTCTCTCTCTCTCTCTCTCTCTCTCTCTCTCTCTCTCTCTCTCTCTCTCTCTCTATTCCCCTCTCTTCTATCTCTAATACTCCATCCTTCCAAAACTACAAAGATAACAATCAGCAGTTCTTACTGATAAGTTAATTGCCAGTGTCCCTCATATTGAAACCATGTACAAACTAAAACTATAGCACAAATCTAACAATAAACTGGAATGAAAAATGCCATTTAATAAGGTCAGCTCCGCTGTGTATCTCAGCCTGTGAAACCATTCAGGGTTTCATTTGACCGCAGGCCGGGGGCTTTAACCTCTGACTGCACTCTGGCTCTTGGAAACGCTGGTCCAACATAATCGGTGGAGCGGTAGAGACTCTGGGGACCCTGACGACCACATCTGAGGGATCAGTTGGCATTGTGGCAGTGTTCTGTCTCCACCCCAGATCCCCCCAATCCCTCCCCCTCTCGCTCCAGACCCCACTCCCACACTAATTCCTCCTCAACTAGCAATTTTATAGCTGAGTGCCGCTGGCTCCTTCAATGTCACCTCCGTCTCGGGGAGAAAAACAGCCCCAGAATACCCTGAGAAATAGGAAGGAAACGACAGACACAGGGCCAATCTCCGGTAAAGCAGAAAGCGACGGTTTCCCGTTCCTGTAGATCTTCCTTCCCTTGCCCTTTCTTTTGGTGTTTGCCTTTCCCCTTTTTTGGATTCAAGATGAAAATGTCTGGATTGGAACGGCCATCCTGAAGAGGTTTTGCTGAGGAATGTGTTCTGCTGTCTTGTGTTCCATCAGGGGTTTGTCTGGAGGGGGGAGGGAAGAGAATGCCAAGCGCATTTTAATGTGCATGGCACCTTTCCGTCGTAGTCTAACTGCTGAATACTAACTTTATTGTCCCGTCCCCTACACTGAGATGATCTAGACTAGATAGCTGGTCTGAGGTTCTGCTAATTGAAGAGCTGAATCCCATCCAGCACAGCCTGTTAGCTCTACTCCAACAGTTGTCGCTAAGGCACTGTTTTACGCAAATTGCTGGTTTGATCATGCCTTCAAAAAGTCTAGGGTGAGCCCCGGTGTATATGTGGGTGACAACACACCTGTTATTATGTTACTGTGTTGCCTAACTCCTATCTGGACATAATCAATGTCTTCTGCACTCATGCTTCCCATCTATAAAGATTGTACCTGGAACAATCTGAAACCAGGATTTATATTTATAGTATGTATTTGTGAATAGTTACAACTATTCACAAACAAAAACTTTGCCCTTTTAGTGAATAGTGTTTCGTAAAATCCTTATATGCTTTGTAAGGTTCACGAGAAATGGATATCATCTAAAAGGAGTATGGAGAAGATGTTTATCTTTTAACATAGAATATGAACGTATAAACTCCCACTTGTAGAGAAGCCCTGGAACATATTTATATGTCCTAATCCTTTCTATGCACTGATTATATATATAAACATATATTATTTCATAGTATTTTGAGCCATACAAAACATATAAATCAGCACATTAATATGGATTTTCAAAAAACAATAGCCAAAGTAATTAGAGCGAATGGTAAAATATGGCGATGTATACCACCAGTATACATCGCTGGCAACCTAAAAGGGGTTGTAAAAGTCATATATTCACAGTTCTAAAGACCAAACTGGCTGCCCTGTTCGTGTTGGAAATACTGCAACTAAAAATCAATGTTTCAGAGGCGAGAAGTCTTGCTTTATGGCCGGCGTGCTCTGGGCTGGCTTGGAGCTGGCTCGCAGCTGGCTCGGAGGGCGCGTGGCACGTGCACACCACGATGTACACTCTTTGGGCTTCAGCTCCCCGAGGCCGACCCCAGACCCAGGGAGCAGTACCCAGGGTAGGGGCTCGCTAGCTGGGTCTCACTGTCCTCCACTCCCCCTGGGGCCTTTTATGAAAACCAATTGGTTTGCTAGATGCTTCAATCGTTTTATCGCGATTTATTTGGGAGTTATTTTACGAAGGTTCATCGAAGGAAACGAAGGAAATCATTACCATAATGGGGAGGAAGGTTAATGTCAGAGGTTTTGTTTGTTCGTTAAATTCAATCGTTGTTTAAAAATGTTTTACCGTTCCTCTAAGACTTTTATTTTATTTTTTTTGTGTGGAGGTTATTCTATTATGGTGCGAGGCGTGGAAGTCATTACCATAAGAGGGGAAGAAGGGTTGGTCTTTCAAAGGTTTCCCAGTGCTCAGATGGTCTCCCTTCACGCTGTGTTTCAACACCCTGGAGACTTTCCACACAGACGCGCATCCAAGCAGCACTGCTCTTTTGTTTTAAGAGCTTTATACGCCATTTCTTCCCCTTTACTTTTTTTAAACTCTTGGGTTTTTGTACTAGTATGCCAGAGGTGGGCAAACTACACCCCTCGGGCAACATTTTTTTTATTTTGGAACATGTGGGCCACTCATAATTAATTCTTAATAATAAATGTATTTATTTATCAAACTTATATTGTTAAAAACGCTCGTGATCGTTATGAGGACAATGTGGTTGTTTAGCTAGTGTCATTCAACTTTCTCCTAGATGAAAAATAACAAGTGAACATACAAATCCAATCTCAGTGATGAACACCTGTCAGCTGTGCTGTGCGTAGCCCCATCAGGAATTACACCTGACTTCAGTGCACTTGTTCAAGCCCATCAGGGACTTTTTTTTGGGGTCCACATAAAACCAAAAACATTACACAGACAAATCAACAAACATACAGTAAAAAAAACTGTCAATATCACAAAAGTTAGAAACATATATACATATATATAAGATACAACATATATGCATAATATACAATCCTTCAATACATTGTACAAACGTATGCAATACGTATGCAATACATGTTAATTTTACAATTTTACAAGTACATCAAGCATAGAGAGTCATTCCTGTTGTGTAGATTCCCTCATAGATCTGTTTTAGTGATTTTTTTAGTCTACATTTACCGTTGACGCTTCTTATGCTAATGGCTAAGGAAATCCACTGACTGACGGCTCTGTAAATGACTGCCTTGTTCAGTTGATTTGTTTTGGGCTGTGGGAGGTCAAAACAGCCTTTTCTGTCCAGTTTAGTCATATGACCTGCCTTGAGCCTGCCTGAACAAGCTGTTCTGAAAAAAAAATCAGAACAGCTTTCCTATCAACAACGGCATTTTAGGTAAACATTACAAGACTAGGTCATTGGTGATAGAAAATAAAAGAGGACCCAGACAGCTTCCTTGAGGCACTCCACAGAGGACTTCTTTGCTGACTGATAAGCTTTCACTGAAAAACCCTCTTTGCCTCCTGCCAGACAGATAAATATCCATCCAAGAGAGGGCAGTATCAGCGAAACCAAAGCACTTGAGTTTAGCAATTAGCAGTGCATGATCAATAATATCAAAAGGCACACTAAAATCAAGCACAACAGTACCCACAATTATTCTGTTGTCCAATTCTTTAAACCATTCGCCAGTCATATGAACAATAGCAGAGTTAGTTGAGTGACCAACTCGATATGCATGCTGTGATTTTGTTATGAATTCATTATTAATAAAATAGTCTGGAATTTGATTTTTAAAAACAATCCTTTCCAATATCTTGCTCAGTACTGGTAGTAGACTGATGGGCCTTCTATTAATCCCAGAAAAGGTAGCTTTTTTATTTTATGGCAAGGGGATCACTTTAGCTTCTTTCCATAATGCAGGGCACGAGGAGTTGGTCAAACATCTATTAAAAATATGACACACAGGAACACAAAGCTCTCTGTCTACAACCTTGAGTAGTATCCCAGCCACATTGTCATTTTTCATCAGAAAGGTGCAACAACATTCCCTGAACCATTTCAGCTTCGAGATTTTTTAATTCAAATAATTAGCAATTTGCTGTAGTTTAGTAATGAAAACACCATTACAGTCAACATAAACGTTGTTCATGTTTGATTTCCGTCTCATGATTTAATTCAGTGTTTTCCATATTTCCTTGCTGTTATTTTTAGCATCACTGAGTTTCGGTTGATAATAATCTCTTTTTATGTTCTTGTTCAGTTTCGTAACCATGTTCCTTAATCTAAAGTATTTGTACTTAGCTCCTCCCACTGAGTACTTTTTTATATGTGTGGGTTGTGATGGCTACATTATCAAATGTGGATGCACTTCAATACACTTGTTCAAGTTCAGTGCACTTTCAACAGATACAGATAGGTTTAAAAAAATATATATAGTTATTTGTAAACCAAACTTTACAATCTGTATTTATGTTGTGCAAATGTTGATTTAAATGATTTTATTCACATTCGTTTTGATTGAATTCTAACTCATAGGAGTTACAGCATTATATTTTCTACAATCCAATCTAATGGTTAAGAGATTTCTGGCCCCCAATGAAAAAAGATTGTCCACCCCTGTAGCAGGCAGAAGGTGCGGGGAGAGTTGATTAGGGGATTATGTACAGCAGTGTCGGACAACATCGATCACACAGACAGAATGAGTTCCTGAAATAGAAGTTCAGTTGCCTCATATGTAACTTAAATAGATAGTGTTATACATTGAGTATGGTTGTGGACAAATTAATGGGACCAAACTTGGGACCAAATCAGACACCACATCTTTTAACATTGAGTATTAATACAAACAACATCATGCAGTAATACTATATGAGAGATAATCTGTGAATGTTACACTGAATCTGATGTGTATGAAAAATATAGCTATTGCAGATCTAACATGAACTCACAAGCAATTTATTAAAACCTCCTTGCAACCTTTAAATCAAAATGAAATGACTTTCACAGATTCGATTACATCTCTTTGCGTGATTGGTTTTAGTTCTACGTTTCTCAGACTGTTTCTTTGATGTGTCGTTCACAATGTTTTCGTCTACAGTGCGTGTGTGCGTGTGATCTGTTCCTGTATGCTGAGGAGGCTTCCATCGTGGCCAGCTCTTTCAAAGAACAGATCCTTTAAATAATTTGAAGACAAACTGGTGGCTGGAGAGAGCCAATGAGCTCATCACCAAGTCTTTTAAATGAGAGCAGACCAAATTAAGTTAATGCATTATTTAGTCTGGTCTGTTCCAGGCTATTTTCAATTGTGTGTTGTCAGGGAGGATATGCATTTAACTACACTGAAGGACTTCTGTGCCTCTGTGCATACATGTACAGTAGATACATTGCAAACCTGTCTTTATCCTGGCTGTTAGTGGATTCAAGACAGGAAGAGGCTTTTGCTGTGATGCTATCTGATCATTTATCGTAGAGATGAGCTGATTTCCGGACCCCAAACAATATTCATATGAGAATATGCATATGAGAGAGAAAACCTTTGAGGGTGCTCTAGGTACGATTTAACCCTTCGTATGAGACCATTTCCATTTTGGTTCACTCCCAGCTAATTTCTGACCAATCAAGGCCTCTAATTCTCTGAGTGGCCCAGGGAATCCATCTTTCTTGTCAATCCCTGAGAAATGCAGGGAGGGAGGGAGCAAAGTAGGTTTTTTTTTTCTGATAGTTTTTTTTCTAAATCTGTCTCTCTCTTCACCTTCTCTCTCTCTCTACTACGCCAGTCCAACACGCAGCACTTTAAGCTGCCTGACTACGAAAAAAAACATTAAGTCCTGAAATCACGTTATGAAGCAAGAACTGACAGTACAGGGCCAGTAATCGGAAACCAATAGCCAGACAATCAAGACTAATTGAGAATTGCCCCAACGCGATTAAACGGATAAAAGCCTCTTCCTCTGGGAGAGAGGGGGAGTTGCCATTCAGCCGTATGACAACACATGGATGAGGAGCTGCATTTCATGTGTCATCCCACGCGACGGTTGTGGAACATACGCAGTCATCGACGCAACGTGAGACCTCGTGAGGAGAAACATTACCAGGCCACCAAACCAGAAGTCGTGGAGACGGCTCCTCTGGGGAGATGGGCCCAGTGTCATTTGTCACAGTGTCTACAAGGTCAGGGGCTAAGCAAGGGTACGATCCCCGCTCTATTAATAGCCGGCCCTGCTCTCACTGCAGAGCTCTGTGTTCAAAAGCTCACACACCTAAACATACACACACGCACACGCACACGCACACACGCAGACACACGCACGCAGACACACGCACGCAGGCACGCAGGCAGGCAGGCAGGCAGGCAGGCAGGCAGGCAGGCCGACAGACAGACAGACAGACAGACAGACAGACAGACTGACTGACTGACTGACTGACTGACTGACTGACTGACTGACTGACTGACTGACTGACTGACTGACTGACTGACTGACTGACATGCCCACAAACACACTATCCGTCAAGGCAACAGAGTCGCAGGGAGATGGCAAGGCCTGTGATTGGTCCTCTAACATACTCCACTGGAATCACTTTTCCAGTTGGACTTTGCACCTTACTTACTCTGTACCTTGTTTACTTTGCACATTTATGACCGATAAAACACCAAATAAGATGGGAAAAGCTTTGGAAATGTATTTACAACACTATTTGCATTGTTAGTAGCCAGCATATAAGATCAATCGGGCGGCGAATTGCATTGCGTATACGACATCCTGACGGAGAACTTCGAAGACTCGAGGGGTCTCCGTAGTTGCGGAGTTGTATTACGTAGTCGGAGTAGCATACTTTGGTCTTTAGGGCTGCGCAAATATTATTGACCTGCCTCGACTTGATAGTCTGTGATGTTTTTCATTTAGATCTACACTGGGCTTGTAGATGGAGATGTATGAGGTGGACGTTGCCATTAATCAGCGATTATGTTCTTGAATGTCTTGAATAAAATGAGGTACCTCGACTTAAGTATTGTTTTCTGCACCATAGTAAAATTAAAATGGTTTTAAGTACGGTTGAAAAATCTTCAATCAAATTAAAAGAACCCATTCTTGATTAATTTTGTTATTTCTTTACTTGAGCAGTTCGATGTGGATGAACTCGCAGGTGTGTCAATTATGGGGAATCATTGTAAAAGGGGGATTTTGATGGTTCTACAGGTGTGCACAAGTCCACTCTATAAACAATAGAATATATACTCACACTGAACGCAAGCGACAGTAGGCAGATTTAGGATGCAACGGCACAATTCGGACCAAGTATTTCTTGAGCCGGCGAGCGCAGTTGTGTTAATCCTGGGGAGCGACATAGCATGGCTTGATTAAGAAGTGGTCTCTCCCTGTCTTTTCGTCTCCCTCTGTTCTATATTTTTGTTTTCTTTGTCCTTGCAGAACATCCGGGGTGGTGGGTGTAACACCAAGGCCTGCGTCCACTGGCCGGTTTTGTCTGAGGGTTATTTATAGCTATAAGCCTCTCTCTGTTCCCCGGAACCAGCGCTTTTATGTTGGGTAAACAAACATTTCAAAGATGAATGACAGATGCTGACAGAAAATCAAAGGCTAAAAATTGGCTTGAAGAAAGATGGGGGAAGGCAGCCAGCCCAACGGGCTGTGTGGGACAATGTTGTTCGTGAAAGATAAAAGGTTGTAAAAAACAATGACAATTTACCGTAGACTCGGTTGATATTTATTGAACACTTTTTCCTTTGCAGTCACGCAATGTGTCACATTGTTTTGCTGTGGTTATGGGGTATTTGGCTGTGTATCTTTCATGGAAATCAATGCCTTTTTGTAGTGGCTAGCGTTCAATAAGAGGCCTAATTCCCAGGAAACAACATTACCAAATGCCAACTAGGTTTGACAAGATGGGCCCTTTAGCGGAGGTCAGAGAGAGAGCGTTTGTAGGACACAGATTTCCTCCCGGATCCATCTGACGCAGAGCCCTGGTGGCGGGCTAAAGAGATAAAGAGTGCTGTTGGTGATGGCAGAGGGGAGAGGAAGACATCGCTAGAGCCCAGCCACTGTAGCTCTCTCTTGGGCAGCGGGGGCGTAAAGCAGGGGCCTCTACCATGGTTCCCATAGTCTAAGGAACGGTAAAAACAACAACTTCTTGGTTCCCATTCTTCTCTCGCTCGCTCTCTTGCTCTCTTGCTCTCTCGCTCTCTCTTTGTCACTCTCTCTTCTCTGCTCCGTCTCCATACAGTAATACTAAGCAGAATGATGATTCCAAACAATGAATTTGGGAGAGAAAAAGAAAGGAACGGAGGAAGAGATATGAAGAGAGAGATAGACAATCTCATGCATGCAGAGATAGTTTAGACAGCTTGCAGGGTTCAAGGACTAGTTGATCTTTAGAGCAAACAATTGTTTATGAGCGATCAGCTGTATCCGTCCAACAGTGTGTCGTTGGGTGCGTGTGTGGACACTTGGGTGTGTGTTCCATGTTTCCATGTTTGTTTGTGTGTGTGTGTGTGTGTGTGTGTGTGTGTGTGTGTGTGTGTGTGTGTGTGTGTGTGTGTGTGTGTGTGTGTGTGTGTGTGTGTGTGTGTGTGTGTGTGTGTTTGTGTGTGTGTGAGAATGTTGGATTGGGTTATAAGTGAGTTAACCATTCTAAATGAGGTGGTGGTCAAATTGACTCAGTTATGCCACAGTGGACGTTGTCTGCATAGAGTGAATATAATTGTGTTAGTTAGCATAAAATATACTTTCCTCGTAAAACTGAAACCACTGTGGTTTAGAATGAAATCAGGCGACACCCTCTTGTTTTAATATAAATTATTCATTATTCATTAGTTACCACTGTTTCATCCACCGAGCTACGTATCCTAAAAGACGATACAAAAGACATCGGAACTTTGAAATGTTAAGAAAGCTAGATCTGGTTCCAACTGGCTGTCGACTGGCACCCCACGTGTCCTCGGGCCAATAGCAGCGCAGGAGTGTCTCTGTGACCAGTAATCTCTGCACTGCACCTGAAGGGATTTGTGGGTAATTGAGGCCAGGAGGCGATATGGAGAGAATACATTTCTATGGTATTGGAGGGGGAGAGAGGGAGAGGAAGATAGATGGGAGGGGGCTCAGCTCACCTTATCAGAGGCAGCAGATGTGTGGAGAGCCACTGTTTAAGTCCCCTTAATACTGGCTACTCCAGATTGAGTTGCTGGCCAACGCCTCACCCGACCATCTCTGGAAAGCCATTTCACTCAGATCATATCTTATATTTACTCAGTGGTCGCCTCGCCTGCTGAACACCCTCTACTGCCTTTCTGTCCGCCTCGTTTGACCAGCATAGCCCCCCACCCCTCCAATGTGATTCAAATGGCCGCTTTTAGCCAAATAAGTATTTGTTTTTGTATTTTTTTGTGCCCTTGTTTCCTTCTCAATGCATTGTGTTCCTCATGGAGCAGTACAAGACCTCTGGTGGATCTCAGCTTACTTTGCATATCACTTCCTGCTCATACAATATACTGAAAACAGATTCAAACTCTTTTTTGGACTAATCGCCACTCGTGAGCACTTCACACATCGGTCCATCTTCCAGTCAGAAGTACAAGAAGAAATGTTTAGCAATCCGTTCTTTCTTAGATGTTAAAACACCCTCACTGTCTTGAAGTCTCTATGACTCCCAGGGATTATTTTTAGCAGACACAATATTTACATTTTCTCTTCTGCTTTCCCCCCTCTCTTTCTTATGCTTCCTTTCCATCACACCTGCCTTCTCTCTCTCTCTCTCTCTCTCTCTCTCTCTCTCTCTCTCTCTCTCTCTCTCTCTCTCTCTCTCTCTCTCTCTCTCTCTCTCTCTCTCTCTCTCTCTCTCTCTCTCTCTCTCTCTCCCCCCCCTCTCTGTCTATGTCTCTCTCTCTGCAGGACCTTGGAGGGGGGAGTCCTCCCGCGAGGAACTGGAAGGGAATAGCCATTGCTCTGCTGGTCATCTTGGTGGTCTGCTCCCTCATAACCATGTCAGTCATCCTCCTCACCCCAGGTAACCCACGACAACCCCCATCCAACCTCCACCCTATCCATATCCGTTGTACGGTCTCCATTACCAGTATGCTATATCTTTATCAACTAGTTATCCACCGATCGATTGGCCCCCCATCATTTTTGGTCAAGTATACGCCATAAACTCATTCTTAGATGTACAGATTGCAGGAGCCGATCTTGTGACGAGAATCAAGACGGCCATCATCATGTCAAGTCACAGAGACAATTTCAGTTTGTCCTGTAGTTAACACAAGTAATTTCTAAATTGCCCTGATGCTCAATAAAGGTAGACATATCTTACCGATTGACAAAGCCAGGTTTGTTAATTTCAGTTATAGGAGACAACTAACCCTTGTGTGCCTCAATGACCCCGAGAGCTATGCCAGAAGGAGATTTAACTCCTGGTAGGGCCCCCCATGCTGGACAAGTCAAATGGTAGAGGCCAGAGAAAGAGCAATCCACTGGTCCTCCAGGTTGGGGGTTGAGCACAGGGCTAACAACTCTGTCTTGTAAAAACAAGCATGTTACGGAAACAGCAACAAAAGGAATCAACACTACTGGGCATGATGGACTTCCAGGGCTACTGTCAGGTGCTAGGATGAATGCCATTGGTGTAAGACGAAAGAAAACCAGTCGCAGGTAGTTGGAAGTTCTGAATGACAAACTTGAGACTAAGATAGGATTTTAAAATGTAAGAAAAATGCACGATACAGTCAAATCAGCATAAGTGACATCAGAGATGAAAAGATACACTATTGTTATATTATGTTTAAGTGAAAGCATATGGACAGGATCAGGGAGACTTACAACAAGCACAGGGGAAACAGTGCTGTAATCAGAGAGGGATGACCACCAACATAGGGAAGGTGTAGCCATCATTTTGAAGAAAGGAGTAGAGAAGAGCTTGATAGAGTGGAATCCTGTCATCAGTAGGCTCAGGAAGATTAGGCTAAGTGGGAAGCAAAATATACACAACTATCATCCAGTGCTATGCTCCAGCAAATTACAGCGATGAGGACTTGAAGGATGAATTCTACTAACAACTTCAGGCTTTATTGGAAACTACACCCAGACACGACATGAGGATAGTGATGGTGGACCGAAACGCCAAGGTGGGAAACAGCGTCAAAGAACATGACAGGGCGATGGGAAGGGAAGGTTAGCCGAGTTCTGCACCATTCACAACCTCGTCATCGGGGGTACCCTGTTCCAACACAAGGACATTCACAAACTAACATAGAACCCTCCAAATGGAATGGATAAAAATCAAATAGCTGATAAATGGCACCTGGAGACTCATGCTTGATGTCAAGGTCAAACGAGGAGCTGACGTTGGTAGCGACCATCACCTGGTCACAGCTATGCTGAGAGTAAAGCTTAGGAACACAGGGAGCAGAAAGACAGCCAGAAAGCAATTTGATGTCGAAAAGCTACATGACACCAAGGTCACAGGTTATTTTGTGCTTCAACTAAAGAACAGATTTCCGGCATTAGCAGATATGTTGGATCATACAGAGCCAAAATCAGATGATATCAACACGATGTGGGAACAGACCAAAGCAGCCTATGTGAAGACCGGTGATGCCTGCCTTGGATAAAAGCACAAGGAGAAGAAGAAAGGATAAGTGATAACTAATGGCAAACAATAGAAAATAGAAGGGCCATAAAGAAGATAGTAAATTAAACAAAGTCTGAACGGCTAAAGGAAAAATACAGGAAACAGTTCCAAGAAACAAACAAAGCAGTATGAAGGAAAGCTAGAGTAGACAAGCGGGCATATCTAGAAGAGCTTGCAAGTCATGCAAAAGAGGCAGCTAGGAAAGGGGAGCAAGGGAAAGTCTACAAGGTCACCAAAATAGTGAGTGACAAACACAGACTAACAACTGAGACACCAATAGTAGACAAAAAGGGTCAGCTCTTGACAACCGAGTCACAACAAGAAGCTTGATGGGCAGAGCACTTTGAGGGAGTTCTAAACCGACCACCACCCATAACAGAACCAGAGGTCCAGCATGCAGAAAAAGGCCTTTGGAGGTGATATCGAACCACCAACAAAGACATTAATACGAACCACCAACAAGCCATTAAGTCCCTATACCATGGAAAAGCCTCTGGCAAAGATAACATGAATGCAGAGCTTTTCAAAGCAGATCCAGACCTCGCCTCCAACCTACTTCGACCACTACACAACTATCTGGGAGACAAAGGAAATACCTGATGACTGGTTGGAAGGAGTCATCAAAAACAAGTACAAAAGAAGGGCAACTTGAGAGATTGTAACAACTGGCACAATTGTGCAGGAGACACTGCACAATGTGCAGTGTCTTACAGAGGCAGTAGATGAGAAACTCAGGAAAGAACAGGCAGGATTACGTTAAGGGAGGGGGTGCATTTAACCAGATATTTGCACTTCGGAACATCATAGAACAATGCACAGAATGGAAGAGGCAAATATACATCAATTTTATTGACTTTGAAAAGCATTCGAAAGCAGACGGCCTCTGGGACATCTTAAGTATGTATGGAATTCCACAGCACATATTGGACCTCATCAAGACCTTCTATGCCAACTTCAAATCCCAAGTGGTAAACAGTAGCCTGGCATTCCAGGTAAAGACCGAAGTTAGACAAGGATGTGTGATTTCAGTTTTGCTCATCAACTTCATTATCGACTGGGTGACAAACAGAAGAACAACAGATGACAAAACAAGAGGTATACGATCTTCTCAACATTAGAAGACCTTGATTTTTCTTTTACTTATCTATTATTTTATTTTAATGTATAACAATGTTTATATGTGAAGCACTTTGAGTCTGCCTTGTGTATGAAAAGTGCTATATAAATAAAGTTGCCTTGCCTTGCCTTGCCTTGCCTCAACATTAGAAGACCTTGATTTTACTGATGATCTAGCTCTGGTCTCACACACTCTCCAAAAAATCACATCTCAGCTACTTTGCAGCTTTCTCAGCAAAACCCAGACAAACTCAAGTTATATCAGAGCTGCGTTCTATCCGCCCTCCTGTATGGCGCAGAATGATGGAGAATGACAGCAAGTGAAGTATGTCAATGATCAGTCTCTGAGAAGAATCAGTAGGATTTTTTGGCCCAACAAGGTAGCAAATGAGGATCTCTTTAAAAGATGTCAGCAAGACAGCATGGATAGCATTTTAACAAAGCAGCGCTGGAACTGGATTGGGCATGTTTTGAGTAGAGCGCAAGACAGCATCCCAAGAGTAGCCCTTCACTGGACACCTGAAGGTAGAAGAAAGAGAGGATGACCCAAGACCACCTGGTGTCGCACAGAAGAGGAAGAAATTAAATCTATGAACCTGACATCGGGAGATGTCCAGAAAAAAGCCCAGAATCGACCAGAGTGGAGGCCCGTTGTTGCTGCCCTACATGCCAGGAGGCATAATGGGCAGTGAAGGGAAATAGGAGGCAATGACCAGCCTGCATGTCATTCCTTTTAGACCTTCGCAAAAAAGAGAGGGTTAACACATCAACATCGATACATCCCCCTGTTTGTTGTCACAAAATAAAGGCTGGTCCGCGCTCACTCTTTCTGCCCAATGTGGACCGGGCTTATCAGCTGTGAGAGGGATTCTAAAACAATAATTTCTCTGAACGGCAAAACCCAAGCGTTACATAGACAAACGATGTGGACACAGAACTAATATGTTAACATATTTCTGGCGTGAAGCTAAACAAGCTTACACTTTCTAAGAGTGCTGTCGAGCCCCGGGCTGGGAGCGGTTGACATTGAGTCTCATGGGCATTTATTTCACGAAGCTTTTCAAAGTTCTGGTATAGGCATGCTATATTGATCGGTGTAGAACTGTGAAGCTCCTTTGTATTGTGGTAATTTATGTTCAACATTTACATTCTCAAAGTTCTTAAACTGAATGACATTTGCCCATTAATAATTGCACCATAGGCTATTGGCGTCCTTGATTGACGACTTCAAACATAACGCACGAGACTGCAGGCTTTTACGGCGATAGCCTGTGTGCAACATGTGGTATACTTAAATAATGTACACCTACTAATGAAACTAGTTGTAATACCACAGCAACAGCACACCACTACTGCTACTATTATTCTACATCTACCGGTAGAAAAAGTAACTTCTGGCTCATTCAGACCTGTGGTTGATTTAAGAAGATTGTAGCGCCCCCTTTTGGCTCTTATCTCTTAGATCTCCAACATTTTGGAGATCTATCTTACAGTTACAGGGATACATATATGTGTGAACATTTTGGAAACCTTTGACGAGTCAGAGGTTGAGATGTGGGCCATCAAGAAAATAAATAATATCCAGTACAAACACAACAGGTAGCCACAGATACTATTTATACAGCTTATAACTTTTACTACCACCGTCATCCCTATTCCTTTTGATGCTATTTTTTGTTATATATTTACTTTTGATTTGTTTTTTATCAAAAATTCTAGTGGCTGTTTCGATAAAATTCATATTATTGCTATACAATTGCTTATACCATTAAGGACAGTAACAATAGTTAATAATACATATAAAAATGTATAAATTATTATTGTAGTTATAATTTTCATCCATCTATCTTATGTATGGCCCATGCTATCCCGTAAAACATCAGTCAATGGTGGGTAAATCGTTATTTCTCAAACGATCACAAAAGGCAATCTCACTCCCTATACAAAAGAAAATCAATTTGTAATAAAACGCTGCTACTTGTATCCAAAATGGCCGCAGGCGGCTGCTTAAACAACCGCACCATTCCCCTTGAGAATGCAGCGCCTACTTTGACGTGGACTGGCTGTTGTTTATGCACACTCCCGCACAGCCTTATCAAGGAGGGGCACCACAGCTGACATTCAACACAGTTTGGCCCCTCTGTTCTCCTACTGGCAGATGTCCCATTCAGACACAGCTGACTGTCAGCTTAACACAGTCTCTGTCTACTAATTACTCTACATTCATAATTAAAAATGATTTGTAAAGGTTGCTTCGATGGCTCAGAGCATGGCAGATCATATTTTGCAATACTAAATAGATAACTTTACTTCTCTATTTTAAATGTGTGTGTGGGTTCTTTCTTTTGTTTATGCACATATGTTTTTTATAATGTTTGTCTTTATTATCTGTGTGTGTGTGTGTGTGTGTGTGTGTGTGTGTGTGTGTGTGTGTGTGTGTGTGTGTTTGTATGATAAGTGGGCTGTTCTGTTTGACTTTATCTGTTTTTGTATTTGTCTGTGCATGGGTGTTTGTGTATGTATTTATATGTGTGTGTTTTCATACTTGTGTTGATGTGCATTCATGCACCTTTTCCATCTGCCTTGGAGATACTAAAATGCAAAGGTAGCATTGCCCCACAGTTTTCCAGCAAATTTAGGAAGGAAGGAAGAAAGCATGTCGCATTCATTCAAATGTGAAAGATAATGTATTACGAGTTGTGTATGTAATGTAAAACCAAGTATGATTTATAACATGTGCAATAGCAGATCCATGTGTAGATTGTGTGATGCACTTCCATTATTACAATGGCTATTGCTCATGCTATTCCATTGAGCTCTGAAGCTTGTGAAGGTGAGCAGAGACAGGTCCACAGTGTTAAGGGCCAATCCCAGGACATTGCCAAAAAAGCATCTCACCGATAGACTCAAACTCATGGATTATCTTTTGCAACCTACAATGAAATTCAAAGATGCTGACAATATTAACACAGTGTATACCAAATATCATATTCATACATCCCTTGAAGAATGAAGCAAAAATAACAAAAAAGCCTGAATAATGCGATTACTGTTATTACTGTTAATTTATCCCATTGTAAACATTGCCCTTTTTGTTTCACAGCAGACAGCCAGGCCGGGAGCGACACCAAACTCACCGTGGAGGACCTGTTCCGAGCGGAGTTTGTGATCCATGACCCGGAAGCTAAATGGATCAACGGTGAGTGACCTCATGAACCCTCGCCTGCTCCTTGTTTGTAAACATGGTGGAATTAGAGCTTGGCTAACACAGAAGCTAATGGCTGCTCTGGGTCGATGAGTTGTATTAGCCTCAGCTATACACAGCCGCGGCGGCCTATGTTTGGTCATATTGCAGCAGCCAGCCTCACTGCGGTAGCGAGTTGTAGTGACTCAGTGTGACTGCTGTGACAGCTGCATGGGCGGTTGGGTTTGCCTGACATTGATGACCTGAGGCAATGGCCCCCAATGGCCCGACCAGTGGAGCTGAGAACTGCCCTGATTCCCCAATCTCTGAAACATCAGTTAACGATCACAAGTAACGATACATAGGGAGTAAAGGTAAAAGCAGAAATATGTGCACTTCTAAGGAAAGCATGCAATCAATTTTGCGTGTATTGTAAAGAAACGCCACCACGGTCATGGTGACCTTATTTCTGGTACTACATCAGATTGGTGGATTGACCCTCTTTCAAAGAGGCATCATCGTAGGAGAAAAACAGAAAATGATGGGCCTACTGCTTGTATGTACCAGGGCATAGGTAGTCTTCACTAGTTGAGACTACCTGCTCCCTGGATTCTAAAGTTAAGTAGCTGACCTATAGTTATAGTTTGTATTATTACCGTTTCTGTGAGAAAGCAATTCTTCGCGGTCCGTAATCCCGAGGTCCAGCCCAGAGACATCGCTAAAATAAATGGGCGGCTCAGCTCGAAGAAGCACGGACACAAGAAGGACCGACTGGACTTCAGCGATTTGCTGCCAAACCTGTGTCTGTGCTTGTGCGTATGTGTGTGTGTGTGTGTTTCTGTGTGTGAGAGGTGTTTGTGTGTGTGTGTGTGTGTGTGTGTGTGTATGTGTGTGTGTGTGTGTGTGTGTGTGTGTGTGTGTGTGTGTGTGTGTGTGTGTGTGTGTGTGTGTGTGCATGTGTGTGTGTGTTGGTGAGTCAACTGGATCAGCCTCCACCCAAATCTCTGGTGACTGTCTGTTAATTGCCTCATCTGGCGATAGCTCCCTTGGCCCTGTTCAGAGTGGGTGGAGGTGGGGGTGGTGTTGTGTGGTTGGGGCGATCGTTTGAGGATTTTCCTTCATCCCCGTACTAGGATGCAGTGGGGGTGAGCTCTGCTAAGTCTTGGCATGGAGATAGGGGCTAAGTGCTTAGGGAATGGGGCTTATAGGTTGTTTGTGGGGCTGGGTTTTCTTGGCTTGTCATAGGTGTTATATTGTAGCTCGAACAAACAGAATTATCCCCAAACCAAATAACACCTGGCTGTTTTTGAATAAACAGTTACGAAGCGTGGGCCTCCTGAACACAAGGCTCTCCGTATTCATTTCATCCATTATTCATAAGTCGCTGACTGCAGCACACAGACATGCTTCACATCCACTCGGTCAAGACTGATTGTTAAAGAATATTGGGTGAAATGTAAAAATAAAGAAACACTTCTTTGTTGACGCAAACGAAGTCCTGACATGAATACGGTCTGTTCCGTGAAAGGAGAAGAAAGTTTGTTGAAAACATGCAGAGGACATATTCTCATGCCCTCTCTCTATCAAGAAGCCTATCAAAAGCGCTGCCTAAACAGTGGGTTGTCATACATTTGGTCTGAGCCAAGCTTTTCCCAGGATCTGATTATGGAAATATGTGGGTCTTGATTTATTTGCTGCCTTCTATCCAGCCGTATGCTGATTTCTTATTCGCTGAAATAAGGAATGGATTGTGAGGGGCTCTTGTGCTGAGGGTGAGAGACCTTAACGCACAACATTAAGTGCCAGTGAATTTCAGAGTTGTTGGATGCTAGCTCCTAGTTCATAGTTCATGCTCCTGACTGCTAGGTCTGCTTTATCTATTGCGGTCTGTCTGCATGCTGCATGTGTATCTTGCCTCTTAGCTCCTAAATCTGCCTCCTCATCCATGACTGTGTGTGTTGTTGTGTCTCCAGTGGTGTGTGTCTGCCTGTTGGTCCTGCCACCTATAAATGGACTGCATTTATAGAGGTCTTTTCTAAGCAGTGGCCACTCAAAGCGCTGTACAATACTGCCTAACATTCACCCATTCTTGCCCATATTTAAACACAGAGGGCGAGAGCCAGCGCGTCAGAAGCAGTCGGGTTTAGGAGTCTTGCTCAGGGACACCTCGACAATTAGCTAGGAGAAGCCAGTGATTGAACTATCTCCTAAGTCTTCCCTCTCACTCCTTTGTGTATGTGTGCGTGTGTGTGTGTGTGTGTGTGTGTGTGTGTGTGTGTGTGTGTGTGTGTGTGTGTGTGTGTGTGTGTGTGTGTGTGTGTGTGTGTGTGTGTGTGTGTGTGTGTGTGTGTGTTTGTGTTATTGTGTCTCTGGTGGTGTGTCTCTGCATCAGCAGGTATGCTGTGTGGCTCCTGTGCCTTGCTCCAGGGCAAAGGGAAGAGACACAAGGACAAGGCTTTTCTCTCCATCAATATTTCATCCCTGGGTGACATTTCTCCAGTATCTCTTCAAGGCCATTACACTCCCCTGAGCTGACCCCCAGCAGAGAGTGAGAGAGAGACTGCTCTGCTGTCAGTTATAAAACAAGCTTATAGTGATTTGAAGGGGGAGTTGGGAGAGATATAGCAGCAAGAAAAGTGGGAGGGAGATTAATTACTTGGATATCGACGAAAGTCCACGTTGTATTTTTATCTGACAGTTGCTTTGAAAGCCTTTTTCGTTCCCTCCTGTTTCAGTATTTTCTTCATGCCTCCGTATGTGATTGCAGTATAGCGAGGCCATAAACTAGCACACACTGGATGTAATCATTGGGTAATAAGGAAATAACCCTTATGTGTCAGCTACTAGTGCTCTTGAGCAAATGGCAGATCCTCTTCCATTAGTGTTAATGACCTACAGTGGGAATGACCTTTCTATTGCTGAAGGCGTTTTATGAGCATCATTAAGCTATTAGACATTGACGGAACACTACAATAGTGCACTGCATGAAAAGTAGGATTTTCGTCAGTTAACAGCACTGTTGATGCCATGGATTTCAGGTCCATGACTGTTGGTGGGCAGAAAGCTACCAGGAACTGCCGGGAATTGGTGTGAATTTAAAATTTCCGTTAGTTTGACAAGCCCCTCCATCCCAAGGTCAAGGTGAGGCTTTCAGATGTCAATGACAATACTGGGAGCTATATTCAGTCAAGTTTTAATGCCACGTCTCGCGGTCCACCAGTGACATGCTGATCGATGCGTACAAGTTGGGCATCAACATTGAAGATAATGATAACGATAAACTTTAGACAAGTGTGATACTCTTGTTTGCTCTTTTACAGTTTTTGTCAGTCGCTTTGGTACATTTCTCAGATCAGAATTGAAATTGAATTTTTCTAAATCTGTCCTGAATTGGTAAATTGCTACCAGGTGAATCTTGACCTTCTCTAAAGAAGGGAAATGTGTGAAGTGTTAGATCAACCAACGATCAACCAGTTTACTGAAATAGCTCAAAGGTGCATCGCCTGAACCATGAACTGCCAAGTATATATATATATAGCTGGAGCACAGCACAATGTTACATTGTCTGACAATGGAAGGACAAGGAATTGGACAGGGTCAACAGCCAGAGAGAAGAAGAAGAGGAAGAGGAGTGAGGCTGCGTGAGAATGAGAATTTGTGGCCCAACAGACAGGAACGTCAGGAGGTGTAGGAAGACTGCACTGTAATTCCTACAGCAATGCATGTACAGTTTACCCTAAGGAGATTTTCCTATGTTCACATTTCTAGCAATGACATGGTCTGTCAACAAATTACAGTACAAACAGTCAAAGCGTAAATGTGAACTTGTCCAGTCTCTTGCAATGAATCTCCCACATACACTAAGGTGTAACTTACAATTTACAATAATTGTCTTCAAAACTTCAGCCATAGTTTACATCAGTACACTGTTATATTGACAACATGACTAAGCAATTTGACTGTCTTCTCCGTACACAATGACACAAGGACTTGTCATTGTGATGGCACTGACATGTTCATTGACACAGATATTTACTTTTGAGAAACTAACTAAGAATTTTGACTAAGAGACTGGCTTTTGCATGAAATCCATGGTGTTTTGCTATTTGTACGAATTTTTTGGAGGAATGCACTTAGAATGCACAAATTTAAATTCTGATCTAAGAAATGTACCAAAGCGACTGAGAAAAACTGTCTTTCTGGATATTGTTGGATGTTTGTGTCATGATGTGTTTGTTTGTGCATCAATTGAACTGCATGTCTACATATGCTAATGTGTGTGTGTTTGTGTATGAGATTCTGTATGTGTTTGGTGTGCATAGCGGCATACAAATACATGAGGGAGAGAGAGAGAGTGTGAGAGAGAGAGAGAGAGAGCGCGCGCGAGACAGACAGACAGACAGACAGACAGACAGACAGACAGACAGACAGACAGACAGACAGACAGACAGACAGACAGACAGACAGACAGACAGACAGACAGACAGACAGACAGACAGACAGACAGACAGACAGACAGACAGACAGACAGACAGACAGACAGACAGACAGACAGACAGACAGACAGACAGACAGACAGACAGACAGACAGACAGACAGACAGACAGACAGACAGACAGACAGACAGACAGACAGACAGACAGACAGACAGACAGACAGACAGACAGACAGACAGACAGACAGACAGACAGACAGACAGACAGACAGACAGACAGACAGACAGACAGACAGACAGACAGACAGACAGACAGACAGACAGACAGACAGACAGACAGACAGACAGACAGACAGACAGACAGACAGACAGACAGACAGACAGACAGACAGACAGACAGACAGACAGACAGACAGACAGACAGACAGACAGACAGACAGACAGACAGACAGACAGACAGACAGACAGACAGACAGACAGACAGACAGACAGACAGACAGACAGACAGACAGACAGACAGACAGACAGACAGACAGACAGACAGACAGACAGACAGACAGACAGACAGACAGACAGACAGACAGACAGACAGACAGACAGACAGACAGACAGACAGACAGACAGACAGACAGACAGACAGACAGACAGACAGACAGACAGACAGACAGACAGACAGACAGACAGACAGACAGACAGACAGACAGACAGACAGACAGACAGACAGACAGACAGACAGACAGACAGACAGACAGACAGACAGACAGACAGACAGACAGACAGACAGACAGACAGACAGACAGACAGACAGACAGACAGACAGACAGACAGACAGACAGACAGACAGACAGACAGACAGACAGACAGACAGACAGACAGACAGACAGACAGACAGACAGACAGACAGACAGACAGACAGACAGACAGACAGACAGACAGACAGACAGACAGACAGACAGACAGACAGACAGACAGACAGACAGACAGACAGACAGACAGACAGACAGACAGACAGACAGACAGACAGACAGACAGACAGACAGACAGACAGACAGACAGACAGACAGACAGACAGACAGACAGACAGACAGACAGACAGACAGACAGACAGACAGACAGACAGACAGACAGACAGACAGACAGACAGACAGACAGACAGACAGACAGACAGACAGACAGACAGACAGACAGACAGACAGACAGACAGACAGACAGACAGACAGACAGACAGACAGACAGACAGACAGACAGACAGACAGACAGACAGACAGACAGACAGACAGACAGACAGACAGACAGACAGGGAAAGTGGGAGCGAGAGTAAGAGGGAGAGAGAGATAAGAGCCTTCCTGGTGTATTTCCTGCTCCATCCTCATGTCTTGCTTTAGTTAAGACCTCCGGGCACATAAAACAGATAAAATATTGCAATAACTTTTAAAAATAGCTTTTTTCGATCTCCCACCATCTGCTTCATAAAAATGAATATTATTATTTTTCAAATAGTATTAAAAGTTGTGCAAATATAAATAGTCCTGCTCAATAGACCATTTCTTACCAATCCCTGAAAGCACTAAATTCAAATAAAAGTGAATGATATCGTAAAGCCTCAACTACTGAGAAGTAGATAAGAAAAGGTGCAAAACCATTCCATGTGACCACAAACGAGAAACACCCATAACAGACTTAAAAGAATATGTCTCCAACAAAATAAAGTAAGAACGACCAGTGAGCTCCGGGATGATGATACCTGTAAAGGGAAATCCTGGTCTTATGCAGCAAGTCAGAATAGAAAAGAAAACCATATGATAAAATGGTCTCCTTGAGATGCAGGGTCACACTGAGAACTATCGGAACAAGCAATGGTTCAAGCCTAATTTGCAGTCGCCGCCACGCGTACCAAACATCACTATACATACATCAACAGTATGTATCATTCGCTGATTGGTCGCATGTCACTCCGTGCGGAGAACAGCTACGTGTGAGTCTGCACCACTCCAAAGACAGACCTGCGACAGTAAATGCCATGGTCATATGTGGACTCCACGCACGGCGCATGACAGCAGTTAAAACACCAGCTTCAGCTTGAGGACCTCGCGCTTATTATCTCCTGTTTTCTCTGTCCTTGTGTTCGACAACACGCCCTCAAGCGTGATAGCTTTGATTAACATTGAAGGCATTTAGCAGACGCTTTTATCCAAAGCAACTTACAATAAATACATTTATATGAAGAAAGTAGAAACAGCAATTTATTGCTGTTGACACAGTAAAGATTCATAGAAACAAATGCTCAGCACTTACAATCGCTAGGTTAACCCATTCCCCTTATACAACAAAGAGAGCTAGGATAAGACGCTACACAACGCGTAAAATAAGTTTTATTTGTAATTGCAAGGACGTACATCCTATAATAAGTGAATAAGAGGTGTAGGGGGGAGGCTATCCAGGGACTAGTCCAGTGAACTCTGAACCAGAGGGTCTTGAGGCTCCTGCTGGTGAGCATCGGCAGGGAGCTCATTGCACCACTGAGGTGCGAAAACAGAGAAGAGTTGTGACTTTGTAACTGTTGACGGCACCGCTGTCGGATGGTGATGATGATAATGATGATGTGATGTTGATGTTGAAGCACACAGCCGGGCGGTTCGGACTGTGGACGAAGGGTGGAGAAGGATGTGGCTGGGGGTGTAAAGGCCTTCTCAGTCTGTTGCGGGGCTTGCACATGCATGAACACCGCTGCAGTCCCGGGGGTTAATTACTGCTCACACACTCCGCTGCCTCCGTTCATTAACATGAGATATTCTCCCGAGCCACCAGGACACAAGGCGTCAAGTGTGTGCGTGTGTGTGTGTGTTTTGAAAGATGTTTGTGTCATGGTTGTCCGTGCATCAGTTTGTGTACATTCAAGTGTGAGTATGTTTGTGTATGTTTGGGCTATATACTGTTTAAGGTGTGTATGTGTGTGTGTGTGTTTTGTGCACATGTGTGTTAACTGTTCCATGTGTTTATCAGATACACACACAGCTATTGAATTGGTTAAAGGAAGCACACAGCCTTTACGGCAGCCCCCTGGTTCTAGGATTCACAGGTCCCAAAAATACCTCAAACAATGAATCGCCATCATGACCACCTTATGAAATGCAACAACTTTTCATCCTCCTAACTGTATGAGCCCAGCTGTCCTCAATCCCGGACCTCTGTCCACCATTAAGTTCTTCACAGCGTCTCTCTTGTTTCCTTCTCCCTCCATCTCCCTGACGCATCAGTCTATTTTTGCACATCCTTATGTTTCCATTATCACTTCTCTGGCCGCAGACTGATTAAAAAAGGAAAGAGAGCCAGAGAGAGTGTTCACCGTGGGTCTCCCTCTGCCCTTGTTTCACCAGTGCTATTTGAGCAGGCAGGTAGCGGGGGGGATGGAAGCCATTACTGCATCACATGAAGTGTCTCCACGCCGTCAGCGGCAAAGCCCGACCCTGGAGAAAGATCTTCCGTAGTGCCGGTAGAATATTTGATATTTTGTCATTTGCATAATTGTCCCATCATAGGGAGAGAGGAAGAGCTGTGCAGCGGAAATTGAAACAGGTGTAGATTGACAGTCAAATGGTGTTTATGTGTTGCCTGTCAAAAGTGTAGCCGGCGCAAAGTATTGTTGTGGAGGAGCATGCAGAAGGACAGAAGGACAGCGGCAGAGTGCTGGGGAAATCACACAGTGGTGTTATGGCAGCAAATGTGTTTCACTAGCGCTGAAAATCTGGTTAAAAACACGTGTGTGTGTGTGTGTTTGTGTGTTTGTGTGTATGTGTGTTAGAGTAAGTGTGTATGTAAGTAAGAGTGTGTGAGGGGAAGTCAATCAAATATATGCACAGGAATGAAAGAGAAGATGGAGACCGTATAACGGATATGGATACAGTGGCGGCTCGATGGGGGTTGCCGTGGGTTACCTGGGGTGAGGAGGATGACTGACATGATTATGAGGGAGCAGACCACCAGGATGACCAGCAGAGCGATGGCTATTCCCTTCCAGTTCCTCGCGGGAGGACTCCCCCCTCAAAGGTCCTGCAGAGAGAGACATAGACAGAGAGAGTGAGAGAGTAAGAGAGTAAGAGAGTAAGAGAGAGAGAGAGAGAGAGAGAGAGAGAGAGAGAGAGAGAGAGAGAGAGAGAGATATCAGATGAAATGTGAGTTCATGGTCGCACAATACCATATAGAGAGGAGGGACCTCTTCCTCTGATATAGTAGTTCACCCCTCCATGATAATGACGATACACTTACGTCTACTTAAATCACTGAATCAATATGGATGGCTCTGTTGTGTGATTACACACATCCTTCCGAGGCTTTCACTCTACACATAATAATGTTGCGAATTATCTTCTCTCCTACGTATGACATTATAGCCTCCTTATAAGCTGCTGCACCGTTAACATTCATTAGTGAGGTGGCCATGTTCTGCCTCCACCCCTGATTGCTGCAGTCATGAGGGCTGCTATCGCTAAGGGGGGTTTGTGGATAACGGTACTGGACTGGACTGCTAACAAGTCTGGGTTATTGATTGGCCCTCAACTGAACCAATCGAGCAGATGATAATGTATTGGGGGAGGGCGGGCAGGGGGCTGTTCTCCGAGAGGCCGGTCTGGTTGGAGGTAAAGGCTGCCCGTCAAACCAGCGCTGACACAATGGCGTCAGACCAGGACTGTCCATGGCCTATTTAAAGGGGACAACAGCACGGTGTCTTTCTGCTGAATGCAGACTGTGTGAGCATCCTGGCAAGTCTCTGTTTAATTGTGTGGTATTTGTCCACAGATGGTTCTGAGATTAGAATGTGCGACACCCAAAGTCTGTCGATGCAGAACGTGCCGTCTATTTCTGAACTTCCGAACACTTCAGAAATAGATGAACTGAACCTGACACACAAAGCGGATTTGTGCAGTGGAAAGGCTTGTATCTTACAAACTTTTTATCTTCTCAATATGGCAGCAACATCAGAGGAGAGATGCCAGACAATAGGCTCAGTCGATGATAAATGTACTAGCCTGACTAGCATGGCAGTTTGATGAATAGATTAAATGTGACGTGTGTCATGGAAGATAGATTCACTTATTTATTTTTTGTGTCTGTCTCTACCTTTTAAAATAGCATTACATTTGATTCACAGAAATATAGACCAAAAATATCATCTACCAGGTAAAATCCCAAAGAAATCTTAAAAGTTAAAAGAATTCCATCAAGATTTAGTTTTACACATCCTCTTAGCATTGTGTGTTAGAAGGAGCAGCACATCTATTCTAGTGGGAACGCCTGTCATGAATTGTTTACACTGCTGTGCTATTGTGCTAAAGGGCATCCTTTGTGTCAGTGTGTAGTAGCACAAAGCTAGTTGGATACCTTGTCAAAGTGCTGAATATTAAGCATATCTGCAAATGGGGTGCCTGGAACAAAGTCTGTGGTTTCACTTCATTCATTCAATTATTGATATAATGACAGTCTCGAGATATTTCACAAGCATGGGAACTTTTTCATTTAATTTAAGTCTGTGCCCACTTTCTGCCCAATGGCAAAAGGATATCCGAAATGAATATATTTCAAATACATCCATAATGCTGTTTCAGATACATATGTAAGAAGCCAAGTCAATTCATGTCAAGGCAATTGAATATCTCTTAGTCCCAGGCACATTCTAAAAGGACCATTCAGGCCATACATTTATCAAATCCCTTTACCCTATTCCCAGAAAGAGAAGAAAAGCTCTTTAGGAACGCAGACTGGGAGATCCCTCCTACAGGGGATCATTAGAAGTGCAATTGGTACTAGAATTGACTTACATAGTAGTATTACAAGCAAATATTTTAAATACATTATCGTTATCATTGTCCATGGTGATGGACTGTTGTTGGTTATCATGCTGGTAGCAGTCAGGGGTGGTTCACAGCCTGGGGATGGGTACATGGGTAAGGACCCTCTAATCTAGTACCTATCGGCAGCAGGGCTAAGCTTGTGCTGGCTCAACATTAAGGCTCCTACCCACTAGCCGACAAACCCACCGATTCATAGGTCAATTTAAATGATGGGAGCTGAAGTCGTATAAGATTGCCGTGAAGTCGGCTATGATTATCATACAATCACGGACGACTACGGTGACAAAAGCCAATGGTAAGAATCAAACTGCACTGGAAAAAGGGTTTTAAGCCGTACTTAATCTGATTATTATTTTGTAATTCAATTCAAATAAACATTTTTTGTTTTATTTTAAAAATAACTTTTTTTTATTTCAAAATACTGTGAAATATAGATATTTTTAATTAGGAGCTCAATTAAGAAATATCCATTTTGACAAATGTAAAATTTTAAGGTTGTGTATTCAACTGATTAATAATTTTGTCATTCAATCCAAATAATATTTTTTGTTTTCTTCCTAAAACACTGTTATACTTGATTAGGAGCTCAATTTAGAAATATTTGTTCAGACAAATGTACAATTTCAAGGTTACGTACAAGCCTGCGCATGCGCATTAAATACAAAGACGCTTACGACTACTGGACCAAACCGCAGTGTTGCCAACTTAGCGATTTTGTCGCTATATTTAGCTACTTTTCAGACCCCTTTGGCGACTTTTTTTCAAAACAGCGACAAGCGACAAATCTAGCTTCTTTTTCAGCTGCTATTGGTGACTTTTGGCGACTTTTTGAGGTGAAAGCACTAGCCTTGACCAGAGTGACGATGACTCACTGGTTCTGTGAGCTAGGACAGTCTGTCTGTGTCTGGAGGGAGGTCTGGAGTTGGTCTAACTCTGCCATTTAGATTGTTAATATATATTGTATATTGTGTGGCGGCAGTAGCTCAGGTGGTAGAGCGGGTTGGCTGGTAATCTGAAGGTTGTTGGTTTGATCCCCGGCTTCACCAAGCAGTGTATCGAGGTGTTTGGCAAAGCACCTAACCCTGACTGATGTCGCTATGTGATGTTGAATCCAGACAGAAGCGCCTCAAGGCCATGAAGCGGCGAGAGCCGAGCGGGAAAAAATGATGATGATGTATACAATAATGAGAAACAATTGTTTGATTAAATTGTAATCTTTTTGATTGGATAAACCAAATTATTTCTGATAGATATTTCTTAAATGAGAACCAATTGTTGGAGTGAATCAATATTTTTTTGTTTAGGATTTAACATACGATTTAAATGTATTAACTTCATTCAAAGAATAGAATTATACTTGGTGCCAAGTTGTATTATTTTGTTTTTATGAACATAGGAAATATTGTTTGAGGCAAGCTATATATTTGTCATTGGCTCAAGTTATGTAATATAGATGTGAACCATTACCCATGTTTTTTTTAATTGGTTCAACAGAAGGCTTTTTCCAGTGTGCCCATTCCTCATAACAGATCAATCAGACATTGTGCTATCTACATTCCTTTTGCATCAACCAGGTAAACGCAGGCTTGAAGCGTTGTTTGAAATGATTAGTTCCAGTAGAAATGATTACAGCAAATATACCTTATGCAAGAGATCTTATGCAAATATACCTGGTGAACGTCATTCACGTCTACGTGAGTGGACATGTTCCTAGTCGCCGAGTGTGGACCGCTGACCCGATAGCGAGGCAAGACAGATTGTGCAGACCAGTCGTATTATTCGTATAGAGTGTACTATCCAAGTTGGCCTCCCTCTAGGTCCCGATTCTAATGTGAGATTAGGGACACTGGAGAAAAATGAGATAGTGAAGATGTATGTTTCAAGTTTGGATTTCAAATTTTCCGCCAATTTAGCCTTATTGATTACAGCCCGACTGTTCCACAGATATGGCGCTCAGCAGGAGAACATTCTGTTTCCTGCTCATTTGTAACTTTTGGGGTTGAAAGATCAAGACCAGTTCCTCCCAGGAGCACAATAAAGAATAAACAAGTCCTTCAGGGAGGATGGAGCTAATACTACTTAAAGGTAAGTAGCACCTTCAATTCTGAGCTGGCATTGATTGGAAGCCAGAGGAGGTTGTGAGACAATAAGAGTAACGGGGTCAGATTGTTGGGTTTTAGTTAGTCTAGCAGAGGTGTTCTGCTGAAGCTGGAGTCTTTTTATAGTTGAGTTGGGTCAACTAGGGAATAAGCATTACATTCATTTAATCCAGAAAAGATATGTGTTGATGAGCTTCTCAGCATCTTCTGTAGGTAACCTTGGTTTTATTTGAGAAAAGTCTACTACACAGGTTGAATTTTAAATGGTTACAGACACTTGCTGGCTGGGTTTGAGTTGAGCTGTTGGCGAAGGACAGATTCTGAAAATAAGAAGACATGGCTATCGTTTTAGGTATCAGTCCTCTTCTGGATCCTTCTGCCATATCATGTTTTTTGTGGTTCAGACTGGCTTTCAAGCACAGACCCATTTGACGTAACACACATCTACAGATTCCTTCCCCCCTGCATTGGTAAAAATGCGAGGTGAAAGAAAAATTTTCAAGCTCAAATTTGAGCTCAGCTTCAATCAGACTTTAAATGTCTAAAGTCTAAATTGTGGGACAAGCCTGTCTGTGTCTGTGGCATCTGTCAATGTCTCAAAAATAATAATACATAGTCATATTGCATACACCCTATTCTTCATGATTTATGTATTTATTTCAGTTTTAGAGTATGATGAATATTCAA